>NC_041386.1:224812265-224977336 GCF_002162155.2 Triticum dicoccoides
GTTCTCGATGCCGGCTTCCGGCAAGCTTGTTGCCAGGAAGGCTTTTATCTTCAGCAGAGAACTTTGACGTTCTCGATGCCGGCTTCCGGCAAGCTCGTTGCCAGGAAGGCTTTTATCTTCAGCAGAGAACTTTGATGTTCTCGATGCCGGCTTCCGACAAGCTCGTTGCCAGGAAGGCTTTTATCTTCAGCAGAGAACTTTGACGTTCTCGATGCCGGCTTCCGGCAAGCTGGTTGCCAGGAAGGCTTTTATCTTCAGCAGAGAACTTTGACGTTCTCGACGCCGGCTTCCGGCAAGCTTGTTGCCAGGAAGGCTTTTGGCGAAGAACTTTGTTGTTCTTGACACCGGCTCCCGGCAAGATCGTTGCCGGAAAGGCTTATGGCGAAGAACTTCATTGTTCTTGACGCCGGCTCCCGACAAGATCGTTGTCGGAAAGGCTTATGGCGAAGAACTTCGTTGTTCTTGACACCGGCTCCCGGCAAGATCGTTGCCGGAAAGGCTTATGGCGAAGAACTTCGTCGTTCTTGACGCCGGCTTCCGGCAAGATCGTTGCCGAAAAGGCTTATGGCGAAGAACTTCGTCGTTCTTGACACCGGCTCCCGGCAAGATCGTTGCCGGAAAGGCTTATGGCGAAGAACTTCGTCGTTCTTGGCACCGGCTCCCGACAAGATCGTTGCCAGAAAGGCTTATGGCGAAGAACTTCGTCGTTCTTGACGCCGGCTCCCGACAAGATCGTTGCCGAAAAGATTGGCCCTAGGGGCGTTGCCAGCCCCCGGGCCATAACTGCATTTAAACATGACAAGTGATTAGCATCCGAAGTGCACTTAACTCGCTTGCGAATTTTGACCTTTGCTGCATATTCCCTATGCCTGCTGGAATGCTTTCCGGTGCGTACGATCCAGCCAGTAGCGCTTGAGGGAACGGGCCCTTAGCGGCTATTCGGGAACATCGCCTCCCGGAAAGGTTTACCTTCTTGGTTCTAGCGCAACCGCACAAGTTGCCGAGCGGACTCGAGGCAACATGGAGCGCAACTAGCCCCGAGAAGGCTCCTCGGCATACAAGTCTATGCAGAAATATCAAATAAATAGCGCATGCTATCTTCCTGTTCAACCTCTCTTTGTACGTCCACCCTACGCTTTCTAGGGAAACTTGCCGGTGCAGGCACCCTTGCCGCGAGCGCCGAGTGCGGAACTTCAGCAGCCTGCTGGCGGGGTCGCTACCGGCAAGCAATCTTGTCGCAACTAGTTGCAGCTTGCTTAAGTTGTTGAGCTGACTCGAAACAAAGTAAGGGCGCTAACGGCTCACTTAAGTTGCTGAGCAGACTCCAAGCAAAGTAAGGGCGCTAGCAGCTCACTTAAGTTGTTGAGCGGACTCGAAACAGAGTAAGGGCGCAACTAGCTACGAGTTGATTCCTACGCGCACAGGTTTTCCATACAAAGAACAAGATCTCCGAGGCGGATAACCTTATATAGAAAGGAAATATCTAAAGTTTCGCACGACTTAGCTTTTTCTGGTGCCGCACTGGCGTCGTTATTCTACTCGCCCGCTCCTTAGGAGCCATGACGATGAAGAACAGCTGAGCCTTGTGTGCACGCCGGATCGGATTCGCACAATCTCGACGCCCCCTACCTGGCGCGCCAGAGATGTCGGGGGGATGGTGATTCCACCGACACCTATGGGGACAGGGCCCCTTTCGGTTCGGTGGGGGGCGGAGAGCGCACAAAGAGCGGATCGAGGCGGTATACTCGGGCGATTTTACCCAGCTTCGGGCCGCACGGATGCGTAAAACCCTACTGCTGCTTGTTTGTGTGTATTGGATTCTTGCTCAGGAGCGATGGACGCTGCCAGACTGAGCGTGAGAGTGTTCCTGGTGTTGGATGAGCTGAGCTGGCCGAACCTCCTCTATGTTGCACTTGGGCCTCCTTTTATACTTTCAAGGGGTTACCCACAGGTGGCAACGTAGACTAAAAGGATAGAAATGGAAAAGGATGCGGTAGGTGCAGCTACCGCTACTGTGGATACAGTGCACCCAACCTAACTCTGACGGCAGGGGACAAGGGCATTAAATGCCTGTCTGAGTCTCCTAAACAGTGCAAAAGGTGACCGTTAGGAGCGCCATCGTTTGCCACGATGGGCTTCTCTTCATCTCCGCTTGCCACCACGTACCCCTAGCTGCACGGCCTCCTGCCACGTGTGCTTGGGAGAGTCCCAAAGCGACACGTTAGCAGGTGTGCTGGAGCGCAGGCACGAAGTGGGGGTTTCCCGTGGTAGGCTCCTTGCCGCGGCCGTCGTCTTGTCGCGTCCGGAAGCTTGTCGCTCGCCGGATCTTGCCGGGACGCAGGGCACGTCACGGCAAGCTTTCTTGGTATGCCTTGAGTGGCCTTCCCGGCAAGCTCCTCTTGCCGGGGTCTCGTCTCTTCCCGGCAAGCTCCTCTTGCCGGGGCCTTGGTTGGCCTTCCCGGCAAGCTCCTCTTGCCGGGGCCTTAGTTGGCCTTCCCGGCAAGCTCCTCTTGCCGGGGCCTCGGTTTGAGTACTTTGTTCTTGAATGGTCTTCAAGGGAACCACGGAGGGTCCTGGCGGTCACCCGGCAAGCCTTGCCACGGGGCGCTGCAACTGCCCGTGCACGAGTTCGGGGTAATAGGGTACCCCTACTCTAGTACACCGACACCGTGGTACAAATTTCGTCCCATTTGGGGCAGGTTTGGGTCTATGCTTCTCACAAACCGGAGCTTCTCGCAACAAGCATGATGGGTTTTGGTAGGGAACATCCCACCTTTGGGGACAAAATGATATCCATTGCCTCTTATTGCTTTCTAATTTTTTTCTCGTGTCAACATAGAACAACAGGAGTGTTGTGTGATTTTTTTGTGATTTTTCGAGGTTCGTTGGGACATTTTTATGCATTTACTGAGTTTTCAATGCATTTACATGCAAAATTCAAATTTGAACTACATGCACATGCTCCAGTAAATATAAATTGGTTGAAAAATCAAATTTGTGTCCTTGGGTGCATGCTTAGGTCCCATGCAAGAAATGGGAATGAATTTCAAACACCAGGGCACCATTGATTGCCAGCAAAATATTGAGATGCCTGGTGTTTAAATTCTAGTAAATCCAAAACTCATCTAAAATTCATGAAACTTGGCATGCTATCATGGAGTGGCATTAGCATGTCAGGGTACAAATTTTGTCCCATTTGGGGCAGGTTTGGGTATATGCTTCTCACAAACCAGAGCTTCTCACAACAAGCATGATGGGTTTTAGTAGGGAACGTCCCACCTTTGGGGACAAAACGATATCCATTGCCTCTTATTGCTTTCTAATTTTTTTCTCGTGTCAACATAGAACAATAGGAGTGTTGTGTGATTTTTCGAGGTTCGTTGGGACATTTTTATGCATTTACTGAGTTTTCAATGCATTTACATGCAAAATTCAAATTTGAACTACATGCACATGTTCCAGTAAATATAAATTGGTTGAAAAATCAAATTTGTGTCCTTGTGTGCTTTCTTAGGTCACATGCAAGAAATGGGAATGAAGTTCAAACCCCAGGGCACCGTTGATTGCCGGCAAAACATTGAGATTTCTGGTTTTGAAATTCTAGTAAATCCAAAACTCGTCTGAAATTCATGAAACTAGGCATGCTATCATGGAGCGGCATCAACATGCTGTGGTATAAATTTTGTCCCATTTGGGGCAGGTTCGGGTATATGCTTCTCACAAACCGGAGCTTCTCACAACAAGCATGATGGTTTTCGGTAGGGAACGTCCCACCTTTCGGGACGAAACGATATCCATTGCCTCTTATTGCTTTCAAATTTTTTCTCGTGTCAACATAGAACAACAGGAGTGTTGTGGGAATTTTTGTGATTTTTCGGGGTTCATTTGGACATTTTAATGCATTAACAGAGTTTTCAATGCATTTTTGTGCACAATTCAAATTTGAACTACATGCACATGCTCCAGTGCATATAAGTTGGTTGATAAATCAAATATGTGTCCTTGGGTGCAAGCTTGGGTCCCATGCAAGAAATGGTAATGAATATCAAACACCAGGGCACCGTTGATTGCCGGCAAAACATTGATATGCCTGGTTTTTAAATTCTTGCAAATGCAAAACTCGTATGAAATTCATGAAACTTGGCATCCTATCATGGAGCGGCATCAACATGTCATGGTATAAATTTTGTCCCATTTGGGGCAGGTTTTGGTATATGCTTCTCACAAACCAGAGCTTCTCACAACAAGCAAGATGGTTATCGGTTGGGAACATCCCACCTTTGGGGATGAAACAATATCCATTGCCTCTTATTGCTTTCAAATTCTTTTCTTGTGTCATAATAGAACGACAGGAGTGTTGTGTGAATTTTTTTTGATTTTTCGGCGTTCGTTTGGACAATTTTATGCATTAATTGAGTTTTCTATGCATTTATGTGCATAATTCAAATTTGAACTACATGCACATGCTCCAGTGCATATAAATTGATTGAAAAATCAAATATGTGTCCTTGGGTGCATGCTTAGGTCCCATGCGAGAAATGGGAATGAATTTCAAACACCAGGGCACCGTTGATTGCCGGCAAAACATTGAGATGCCTGGTTTTTAAATTCTAGTAAACTCAAAACTAGTCTAAAATTCATGAAACTGGGCATGCTATCATGGAGCGGCATCAACATGCCATGGTACAAATTTTGTCCCATTTGGGGCAGGTTTGGGTATATGTTTCTCACAACCCGGAGCTTCTCGCAATAAGCATGATGGTTTTTGGTAGGGAACGTCCCACCTTTGGGGACAAAACGATATCCATTGCCTCTTATTGCTCTCTAATTTTTTTTCTCATGTCAACATAGAACAATGGGAGTGTTGTGTGAATTTTTGTGATTTTTCGAGGTTCGTTTGGACATTTTTATGCATTAATTGAGTTTCCAATGCATTTACATGCAAAATTCAAATTTGAACTACATGCACATGCTCCAGTTAATATAAATTGGTTGAAAAATCAAATTGTCCTTGGGTGCATGCTTAGGTGCCATGCAAGAAATGGGAATGAATTTCAAACACTAGGGCACCGTTGATTGCCGACAAAACATTGAGATGCCTGGTTTTTAAATTCTAGTAAATCCAAAACTCGTCTGAAATTCATGAAACTTGGCATGCTATCATGGAGCGGCATCAACGTACCGTGGTACAAATTTTGTCCATTTTGGGGCAGGTTTGGGTATATGCTTCTCACAATCCGGAGCTTCTCACAACAAGCATGATGGTTTTTGGTAGGGAACGTCCCACCTTTGGGGACAAAACGATATCCATTGCCTCTTATTGCTTTCTAATATTTTTTCTCGTGTCAACATAGAAAAACAGGAGTGTTGTGTGAATTTTTGTGACTTTTCGGTGTTCGTTTGGACATTTTTATGCATTGACTGCATTTTCAATGCATTTATGTGCATAATTCGAATTTGAACTACATGCACATGCTCCAGTGCATATAAATTGGTTGATAAATCAAATATGTGTCCTTGGGTGCAAGCTTAGGTCCCGTGCAAGAAATGGTAATGAATTTCAAACACCAGGGCACCGTTGATTGCCGGCAAAACATTGAGATGTGTGGTTTTTAAATTCTAGTAAATCCAAAACTCGTCTGAAATTCATGAAACTTGGCATGCTATCATGGAGCGGCATCAACATGCCGTCGTACATATTTTCTCCCATTTGGGGCAGGTTTGGGTATATGCTTCTCACAACAAGCATGATTGTTTTCGGTAGGGAACGTCCCACCTTTGGGGACGAAACGATATCCATTGCCTCTTGTTGCTTTCAATTTTTTTTCTCGTGTCAACATAGAACAAAAGGAGTGTTGTGTGAAGTTTCGACATTTTTATGCATTAACTGAGTTTTCAATGCATTTATCTGCATAATTCAAATTTGAACTACATGCACATGCTCCAGGGCATATAAATTGGTTGAAAATTCAAATATGTGTCCTTGGTGCATGCTTAGGTCCCATGCAAGAAATGAGAATGAATTTCAAACACCAGGGCACCGTTGATTGCCGGCAAAACATTGAGATGCCTGGTTCTTAAATTCTATTAAATCCAAAACTCATCTGAAATTCATGAACCTTGGCATGCTATCATGGAGAGGCATCAACATGCCGTGGTACAAATTTTGTCTCATTTGGGGTAGGTTTGGGTATATGCTTCTCACAAACCGGAGCTTCTCAAAACAAGCATGATGGTTTTCGGTAGGGAACGTCCTACCTTTGGGGACAAAACGATATCCATTGCCTGTTATTGCTTTCAAATTTTTTTCTTATGTCAATATAGAACAACAGTAGTGTTGTGTGAATTTTTGTGACTTTTCGGGGTTCATATGGACATTTTTGTGCATTAACTGAGTTTTTAATGCATTTATGTGCGTTATTCAAATTTGAACTACATGCACATGCCGCAGTAAATATAAATTGGTTGAAAAATTAAATATGTGTCCTTGGGTGCATGCTTAAGTCCCATGCAAGAAATGGGAATGAATTTCAAACACCAGGGCACCATTGATTACCGGCAAAACATTGAGATGCCTGGTTTTTAAATTCTAGTAAATCCAAAACTTGTCTGAAATTTATGAAACTTCGCATGCTATCATGGAGCGGCATCAGCATGCCGTGGTACCAATTTTGTCCCATTTGGGGCAGGTTTGCGTATATGCTTCTCACGAACCAGAGCTTCTCACAACAAGCATGATGGTTTTCGGTAGGGAACATCCCAGCTTTCAGCATGAAACGATATCCATTGCCTCTAATTGCTTTCAAATTTATTTCTCATGTCCAAAAAGAACAACAGGAGTGTTGTGTGAATTTAGTGATTTTTTGGGGTTCGTTTGGACATGTTTATGCATTAACTGGGTTTTCAATGCATTTATGTGCACAATTCAAATTTGAACTACATGCACATGCTGCAGTAAATATAAATTGGTTGAAAAAAAATCAAATTTGTGTCCTTGGGTGCATGCTTAGGTCCCATGCAAGAAATGGGAATGAATTTCAAACACCAGGGCACCGTTGATTGCCGGCAAAACATTGATATTCCTGGTTTTTAAATTCTAGTAAATCCAAAATTCGTCTGATATTCATGAAACTTGGCATGCTATCATGGAGCGGCATCAGCATGTCGTTGTACAAATTTTGTCCCATTTGGGGCAGGTTTGGGTATATGCTTCTCAAAAACCGGAGCTTCTCACAACAAGCAAGATGGTTTTCGGTAGGGAACGTCCCACCTTTGGGGACAAAATGATATCCATTGCCTCTTATTGCTTTCTAATTATTTTTCTCATGTCAATATAGAACAACAGGAGTGTTGTGTTTATTTTTTTTTGATTTTTCGGGGTTCGTTTGGACATTTTTATGCATTAACTGAGTTTTCAGTGCATTTACATGCAAAATTCAAATTTGAACTACATGCACATGCTCCAGTGCATATAAATTGGTTGAAAATCAAATTTGTGTCCTAGGGTGCATGTTTAGGTCCCATGCAAGAAATGGGAATGAATTGCAAACACCAGGGCACCGTTGATTGTCGGCAAAACATTGAGATGCCTGGTTTTTAAATTCTAATAAATCCAAATCTCGTCTGAAATTCATGAAACTTGGCATGGTATCATGGAGCGGCATCAACATGCCGTTGTACAAATTTTGTCCCATTTGGGGCAGGTTTGGGTATATGCTTCTCACAAACTGTAGCTTCTCGCAACAAGCATGATGGTTTTTGGTAGGGAACGTCCCACCTTTGGGGACAAAACGATATCCATTGCCTCTTGTTGCTTTCTTATTTTTTTCTCGTGTCAACATAGAACAACAGGAGTGTTGTGTGAATTTTTGTGATTTTTCGGGGTTCGTTTGGATATTTTTATGCATTAACTGAGTTTTCAATGCATTTATGTTCATAATTCAAATTTGAACTACATGCACATGCTCCAGTGCATATAAATTGGTTGAAAAATTAAATGAGTGTCCTTGGGTGCATGCTTAAGTCCCATGCAAGAAATGGGAATGAATTTGAAACACCAGGGCACCGTTGATTGCCAGCAAAACATTGAGAGGCCTGGTTTTCAAATTCTAGTAAATCCAAAACTCGTCTGAAATTCATGAAACTTGGCATGCTATCATGGAGAAGCATCAACATGTCGTGGTTCAAATTTTGTCCCATTTGGGGCAGGTTTGGGTATATGCTTCTCACGAACCAGAGCTTCTCAAAAGAAGCATGATGGTTTTCGGTAGGGAATGTCCCACCTTTGGGGATCAAACGATATCCATTGCCTCTAATTGCTTTCAAATTTTTTTCTCGTGTCAAAAAAGAACAACAGGAGTGTTGTGTGAATTTTTGTGATTTTTCAGGGTTCGTTTGGACATGTTTATGCATTAACTGGGTTTTCAATGCATTTATGTTCATAATTCAAATTTGAACTACATGCACATGCTGTAGTAAATATAAATTGGTTGACAAATCAAATTTGTGTCCTTGGGTGCATGCTTAGGTCCCATGCAATAAATGGGAATGAATTTCAAACACCAGGGCACCGTTGATTGCCAGCAAAACATTGGGACGCCTGGTTTTTAAACTCTAGTAAATCCAAAACTCGTCTGAAATTCATGAAACTTGGCATGCTCTCATGGAGCGGCATCAACATGCCGTGGTACAAATTTTGTCCCATTTGGGGCAGGTTTGTGTCGGGGAAACTGATCCACCAACACCTATGGGGACCAGGCCCCTTTCGGTTCGGAGGGGGGCGGAGGCCGCGCAAAGAGCGGATCGAGGCAGTACACGCGAGCAGTTTTACCCAGCTTCGGGCCGCACGGATGCGTAAAACCCTACTGCTGCTTGTTTGTGTGTATTGAATTCTTGCTCAGGAGCGATGGACGCTGCCAGACCGAGCGTGAGAGTGTTCCTGATGTTCCGAATGAGCCGAACCCCTTCTAAGTTGCGCTTGGGCCTCCTTTTATACTTTCAAGGGGTCACCGACAGGTGGCAACGTAGACTAGAAGGGTAAAAATGGAAAAGGATGCGGTAGGTGCAGCTACCGCTACCGTGGACACAGTGCACCCTACCTAACTCTGACGGCAGGGGACAAGGTAATTGAATGCCCGTCTGAGTTGCCTAAACAGTGCAAAAAGTGACCGTTAGGAGCGCCACTGTTTGCCACGATGGCCTTCTCTTCATCTCCGCTTGCCACCGCGTACCCCTGGCTGCACAGGCTCCCGCCACGCGCCCCTGAGGAAGCCTCATGGCGACACGCGGGTGGGTGCGCTGGAGCGTGGGTTCAGAGTGGCAGCGGGCCCCCGCCGAGTACCTTGTCGGGGTCGTCATCTTGCCGAGTCCAGAAGCTTGTCGCTCACCGGACCTTGCCGGGACGTGCGATGCATCGCGGCAAGTTTCTTGAAGTGTCGTGGTTGGCCTTCCCGGCAAGCTCCTCTTGCCGGGGCCTTGTCTCTTCATCTTGAATGCTTTGTTCTTGAATGTCTCCAAAGGAACCCACGGAGGACTCTGGCGGTCGTCCGGCGAGCCTTGCCGCACGGCGCTGCAACTGCCCGTGCACAAGTTCGGGATACTAGGGTACCCCTACTCTAGTACACCGACAGGAGCCCCCGGGCCTGGGCCACACACGGTGCCGAGCGCTGTTGGGCCAGGCCCAAAATAGGGCACGGGCACGCGCGGAGCCTGGGTTATGCCGAATCTAACTCCGTATCCACCGCGCCCCCCGTAACGGCACGCGTCAATCGCAGAGTCGTGGGAGAGATCGTGGATGGTTGTTTATTTGGAAGGCCGAAATGTCCGCCCCGTCCCTCTTTATAAGCAGGGGAAACAGGGGCATTTCCCCCACCTTCGCCCTTCGCTGCTGCAATCTCAGAAATCTCCGTCGCCCTCCTCCACTTGCAGAGTTGAAAGAGGGCAGCGCTCCGCCCCCGTCGCTGCCGCCACCACCAGCACCGTCGATCTCCCCCACCGCCTCCGCCATGCCTCCGAAGCCCGGGAAGGGGAAGGCCACGAAGGCCACGGCCGCGAAAGCTATGAAGTCGACCGAAGCGCAGCGGCTTGAGGCGCTGCGGAAGGAGCGGGCCACTTCCCCCCCGAGCTCTCCGCGAAGGAGCTGAGGGAGTGGTACTATCTCTTCTGGTCGACGGAGACGCGGGCGCATCCGCGCACGAAGGTACTCTCCGCTGTTGCCTCGCAAGCAGCTCCAGTTGGCGGATATCCTTTCTTCGCTGTGTTCTTCTACTGTGGGCTCTGCCCGCCATTCTCTGATTTCTTTTGCGACGTCATGAACACCTATGGACTCCACCTCCTTGACTTCACCCCCAACACCGTTCTGACCATGGCAGTTTTCGCCCATTTATGCGAAAACTTTGTCGGAGTCCACCCCAACGTAGCTCTCTTCCGCCATTTCTTTATGCCTCTTGTCGTGAGAGGGGAACCTCTTGCCGTCGGGATCGCCTGGATCTCGCGGGCCGGCAAGAAGGAGACCTATCTGGAGGGGGAGCTCCGCAGCAAGTGGGACGAGTGGAGAGCAGATTGGTGCTGGGTTGTAGAAGAGAGCCCGCAGCCGTTCACCGCCCTGCGCCAAGCCCCAGCAGTGCGTGGCAATGACTGGAGCGCTCTGTCCGTGGACGACGACAAGCTGAAGATCGCCACCACTCGGATCTTGCGTCTCAGACTTGCCGGGCTGACTGTAGGAGCTGTCGGCGCAGATTTCCTTCGCCGGCGCATCGCCCCTCTGCAGGCGAGGGGGAGACCCGCCTGGGAATTTGGAGGCCCGGCAGATATCATGAGGTTGCGCCCAGGCCTCAACTTCAATTTCACCGTCATAGAGTTGGACGGGATACTCAAGGAGATATTCAAGCACGACCCACAGCATCCTGAGTGGTTCAGGTTGCCGGCAGGCGTCGTTCCTCTGTGCAACAACTCCTCGCGCGACCGCATCTGCGCCATGATGCCGTTGTGTGATTCGCACGGGATCGCTCCAACTTGGCAAGAGCCTGCCGGAGACGTTGTGCAGCAGTTCTTCGACAGCCTAGTGGAAGTAGCGGTCAATGCTGACGGCAAGAAGCTCCTCACCGGCGACACCACCGATCAAGAGATGGAACGCATTGCCACCAGGGCGGAAGAGGCGGTGGCAGCCGCAGCCGCGGGTGAATTTGGGTTCACGATGGAGGAAGCGGACGCGGCATCCGCGATGAGTCTTGCTGAGCGGGAGTGGCCCGAAGACGACGAAGAGCTTGCCGCGCCCGACGCCGAGTTGAGTGAGCCCGCCGAGGGTGCGAGCGGCCCGCCATCTCCGGGGAGCTTGCCGGGAACAGGGCCCAGAACGCAGCCCCCAGTGCAGCCAAGAAGGCGCCTCCGCAGGATCGGGGACGCAGCAGGGCGGCAAGCTGGTCAACAGCCGCAGCGCCGCGCGACGCGCTCCGCCGCGGCAAGTACGGTTGCCGCGGGTGCGCCTCCCGCCGCAGTGGCAACTGGGGCGGGGTCATCTCGGGCTGACGCCGCGGTCCCCGCCAAGCGGTCAAGGGATCCCACCCCTCCACCTTGTCGCGCCGGAGGTGGGCCGAACTTCGACCTCTCCGCGCTCAGCTCTGACGAGGAAGAGGAAGAAGAGTAAGATTCCCTTGTTGTTCTTGTAGTTCTTCAACTTGCCATTCCTGTCTTGCATCTGATCTGACCCACCCTGGACTCTCCCTTTTCAGGACTCTGGCCCAGAGGGCGGCGAAGAGGGCCAAGGCTCAGGTGGTGATCATCGAGGACGAGCCCACTGCGACGACGGGAGGCGCGCCCGAGACCACCTTGCCGGATCCGGCCATCACTTCGCAGAGCAGCCCCCAGCGTAAGCATATGGTTTACTTTCTGCTTCTGGGTGCGCGTGGTTGCTCTTTTCCTTTGTTGACATCTGATCACTGGTTTGTTTGTGCAGGAGCAGAACAGCTTCATCAGGAGGGCGTGGTGATCTCCTCCGACTCGTCGTCTGCTTCGACTACGCCGCCAAGGGCGGACTCCCCGGCAAGAGAGCGTTCTCCAGTAAGGGAGGAGCCTCCGGCAAGGGAGGAGTCTCCGGCAAGGGACAACACTAACGATCCGCTGGTGGTCGAGCTTATGACAGCGGATCCCAGCACAGGTAATCCTTCCTGCCCGAAACTTTCTTTGTATTCTTCTGCTGATTTTTCTTCTTGAGTGCTTGTTTGACTTCTCATTCTTCTCCGGTCGTCAGCTCCACCCTCCGCGGATCCGATGGATACCGAGGCGGGCGGCGGAGAGGACGCGCGCGGCAACACTGATGATGATGCGGCCGCCGAAGACGGAGCTGGTGCCGATGTGCCTGCCGGTGAAGAGGCCGCCAAGGCTGCCGCCGAGGAAGCTGGCGGGGGATCTGGCGATCGCACTGACGGCCCTGAGGCCGCAGGAGCGTCAGGCGCTGCACCGACCGCCGATCCCTCCGCCGCTGCCGCAGCGTCAGGCTCCGAGGAGCCCCAGCCCGGCGCCTATCTGAAGGCTAGCGAGGGCATCTTCATCAAGCTCCCTTGGGCGTCAAGCTCCAAGGCGCCGGTGGAAGGAGAAGTTTTGGATGGGGATGTGCTCTCCTCCGCCGAGTTGTCGATCGTTGACGTGCCGGGAAGCAGCAGTGACGAGATCGAGGAGGAGCGGCTGCTGCGGAGGCTGCTGGCGCTCTATCGCGCCCGTCAAGTCAAGTTGGAGTCCCGGGAAGCGCTCGTCGCGAAAGCGAGCGTGGATATAGAGAAGCGCATGGAGGAGCTCCGGGGTTTTCTCCAGGAAGCTCTCCGGGCCTTGGCGGAGGAGCGGGAGCAGCTTGCTGAAGAGCGGAAGGCCTTCCTCCTCGAGAAGGCCGAAGCTAAAGAGCAGCAGCGGCTCACCGGCGAGAAGCTGTACACGCGAGAAGGCGAGCTGGCTCAGCGGAAAGTGAACCTCGACAGCCACGAGGAGGAGCTTGCCGCGCGCGAACGGGCACTTGGCGGGTCGCTCCAAGAGGCAAAGGATGCGGCTGCGGCTGCCGAGACTGCCAAGAAGGAATTGGAAGTAAAGGTGGCGCAGCTGGAGGCTGATCTGAAGGTGGGTGGCGAAGAGCTTGCCGCGCTCAAGCTGGAGCGCGAGAAGGACGCCCTTGCCCACTGTGAGCTGCAGGGCCAACTCTTCGAGAAGGGCAAAGAGCTGCGCACCGCCAAGAATTCCAATGCTGATCTGGAGCTGAAGCTGGCCACCCTGACGGAGATGTTGGACGGCGCCAAGAAACGGGAGGCGGACTTGAAGAAGGACATCAAGGCCAACGAGGCGCTGCTAGCGAGGGCCGACGAAACCCAGAATCTTCTCAGAGATACTGTGGCGCTCTGGACGGAGGGCCTCGTGAACATTGCTGCAGTCATCGAAGAGGAGCTGGTGCAATTGGGGGTGGAAGGCTTCGGGTACTCCTCCGACGAGAACCTCCAACCCAGCGCCAAGCTCACTCTGTTCTTCAAAGGCGTGGCGGCGGCGCTCCAGCAACTCCGGGAACGGATCCCAAAGCAGTTGGCCGACGAGTCACGCTCGATTTGTGCCGGAGTTCTGGAGAAGGTGTTGGTGAAGGTGGCCTTCCGCAATCCGGGCCTCAACCTCACCAACATCCTCAAGAGGCTGCCAACGGATGCTGATCTTGACGCACTTAAGGCCCTCGTCGCATCCATTGTGGACAGGGTGAACGAGGTCAAAAGGGTTGATGGCGGTCGCGTAGATTAGGCCGTCCGTTTTCTTCTTTTCTTGTCGCTGCCAGTCATGTCATGGGAACACTTTATTAGAGGCGCGACAAGTTATTTTTGTAATATAACTCTATCTTAGGCAAAAAATTGCTGTGTTACTTCCTTTACTCGACTCTTGGCTTTGTATGGTTCTGCCCTACGCTTTCTAGGGAAACTTGCCGGTGCAGGCACCCTTGCCGCGAGCGCCGAGTGCGGAACATCAGCAGCCTGCTAGCGGGGTCGCTACCGACAAGCAACCTTGTCGCAACTAGTTGCAGCTCACTTAAGTTGTTGAGAGGACTCGAAACAAAGTAAGGGCGCAGCTAGCTATGAGTTGGTTCCTCCGCGCACAGGTTTTCCATACAAAGCACGGTCGTTCAAGGAAAATAACTCAAAAACTTAAAAAACTGATTGCTCAAACTTTTAGCAACTTAGCTTTTCTGTCGTCTGCTTCCCGGCAAGGAGAAACTTTCTTGAACGGCCTGGTCCACACCATTATCTTCTCCTTCCCCCCCGGTAAACCTTGTGGGCGAGGGAACCTTCCTTCTTTTGAGAAAGAAACAGAGAAATAAAGTAAAGATATGGAGCCTTGGGCTCGTTATCGCTTTCCGGGGTCTGGTGCTGCACAAAGTGTCAGATAACATATGCGAAAAAGGATTATAGCATAAAAAAACTGACAAGATGTGCGGGGCACATGAACTTTACTGGTGCACGGGGTCTGCGCCCGGCTTTGTACAAAGGATTACATGCAACAGCGGCAAGACTTGTACAAAAGGTGGTTGCCGGAAAAGCATCCGGCAACCGCGCCCTACGGGTAAAACTTACGAAGATGTTCAATGTTCCAGGAGTTGCTCACCGGAATGCCATCTTCGGTCTCAAGGCGGACAGCGGCGGGCCTAGTGACTCGTTTCACCCGATAAGGGGCTTCCCACTTTGGCGTCAACTTGTTGGAATTCTTGGCGGACTGAACACGCCGAAGAACAAGGTCGCCTTCCTCGAAGCTCCTGGCTTTAACTTTGCGGCCATGGTAGCGACGCAAAGCTTGCTGGTAGCGAGCGGCTCGCACAGCAGCCTGAAGACGGTCTTCCTCAAGGAGCAGCGCGTCATCTTGGCGCAACTGCTCTTGCTCGAGCTCATCATAAGTGAGCACTCGAGGTGACCCGTAAACGAGTTCCGTGGGGAGAACTGCCTCTGCTCCGTAGACCAGAGCGAAGGGTGTCAGGCCAGTGGCTCGATTTGGCGTTGTCCTGATCGACCAAAGAACCACCGGCAGCTCTTCGATCCAGTTTCTTCCGCACTTGTGCAGTCTGTCGAAAGTTCTGGTCTTCAGGCCTCGCAGCACTTCAGCATTTGCCCTCTCCGCTTGACCGTTGCTTCTCGGATGAGCAACAGAAGCGAAGTAGACCTTGGCGCCAAGATCTTGGATGTACTACATGAAGGTGCGGCTCGTAAATTGCGTGCCGTTGTGGGTGATGATCCTCTTAGGGATCCCGAAACGGCAAACAATCGACCTGAAGAACTTGGCTGCTGACTGTGCTGTCACCTTCCTCACTGGTTCCACTTCCGGCCACTTTGTGAACTTGTCGATGGCGACGTACAAGAACTCAAAGCCCCCGACAGCTCGGGGAAAGGGGCCGAGGATGTCGAGCCCCCATACCAAAAATGGCCAAGATAAAGGGATCGTCTGGAGAGCTTGAGCTGGCTGGTGTATCTGTTTGGAATGGAACTGGCACGCTTCACACTTGGTTACTTGTGCAGTTGCATCCTGGAGGGCTTTCGGCCAGAAGAAACCTTGTCGGAATGCTTTGCCGGCAAGTGCTCTTGCGCCAATGTGGTGACCACATATGCCTCCATGTATCTCTGCCAACAGCTGTTGTCCATCTTCCCGGCGAATGCACTTCAATTTCACACCGTTGAGTCTTATTCTGTACAGTGTGGTGTCGACAAACTTGTACATACTTGACTGCCGGGCTACTCTTTCCGCTTCTTCTTGCTCTTCGGGAAGCTCTCCTGTCTGAAGGAAACGGACGATCTGCTGCGCCCATCCTGGAGCTTGCCGGTTGACAACAGGGGCTAAAGGCATATCTGTTGCTGTGGGAACATCCGCTTCTACGGCAAGAACCTGCGGTTCGGCCGGAGCGTGATATTCCCCGGCAAGCTTGCCGGAGCAAAACTTGTCGGGAGCGTCTGCTTTAACGGAACAAACCAAGAGGTTTGCCGGAGCAGACTGCTCCTCAGCACTCTTGGCGTCGATCTTGGGGACCTTCTTGGCGGCGGCTTCGGGAAGCTCTGCCGGAAAGTAGTCATCAGAAACCAACTTCCTCTTCTTTCTCTGTCCAGTCGACGGTGTTACGGATGGTTGAGTCAGCTTGAGCACAAAAATCCCTGGTTCCACAGGTAACTTTAGTGCTGCGCACTTTGACAGGCCGTCAGCAATATCGTTCTGAGCTTGTGGAACGTGTTCCATTTGCAGGCCGTCAAAGTGTGCTTCTAGCTTCCTTACTTCATCAACATATGCTTCCATCAATGTACTCTGATAGTTTTTGTTTACTTGGCGGACGACCAACTGCGAGTCACCCCTGACAATGAGCTTGTTGATCCCAAGGTCTGCCGCGATTCTGAGTCCGGCAAGCAAACCTTCATACTCTGCGGTATTGTTCATTGCTTGCTCCTTGGGAAAATGCATCTTAACTACGTACTTGAGGTGCTCTCCGGTGGGTGCGATAAGCAGCACGCCTGCGCCGGCGCCTTGCAGCGAGAAGGCACCATCAAAGTACATCAGCCACTCTTTGCTTGCCTCTTTGACGGGGATGCTTGTTTCTGGAGTTTCTTCGTCTGGTGTCGGCGTCCATTCCGCTATGAATTCTGCCAATGCTCTGCTCTGTATAGTGGAAGTACTCTCAAACTTGAGGCCAAAGCTTGACAGTTCTAGTGCCCACTCGACAATCCTGCTGGTTGCTTCTGGATTTTGCAGTATCCTCTTCAACGGAAAGCGAGTGACAACTGTTATCTCATGTGCCTCGAAGTAATGGCGCAGCTTTCTCGAGGCCATGAGAAGGCCGAAAAGCAATTTCTGTACGCCAGAATACCTTGATCTAGCCCCCTGTAGAAGGGAACTGACAAAGTAAACTGGGCGCTGCACCATTTTCCTCTGCACCTCCTTGCATGCCTGCGCAGACTCAACTTTGTCGGGGCCAGAGCTTGTCGGAGAAGCCCCCTGCTTGTCGCTGGGTTCACTTGCCGCAGTTGCTGGCTCATCGTCCGCCTCCCTCTCCGCTACTAATGCAGCACTAACCACTTGATTGGTTGCTGCCAGATATAGCAGCAACTTCTCTTGTGGCTTAGGTGCGACAAGTATTGGAGTGGAGGACAGGTACCTCTTCAAGTCCTGTAGCGCGGCCTCCGCTTCTGGAGTCCATTTCATCGGACCTGCCTTTTTCAATATTTTGAAAAACGGCAAGGCGCGCTCTGCGGACTTAGAGATAAATTTGCTGAGAGCAGCCACGCAACCGGCAAGCTTTCGTACATCCTTGACGCGCTTTGGTGCTTCAATCTGCTCGATGGCTTTGATCTTGTCGGGATTGGCTTCAATCCCCCGCTGTGACACAAAGAACCCGAGAAGCTTGCCGGAAGGGACTCCGAACACGCACTTCTCGGGATTGAACTTGAGGTTGATCCTGCGCAGATTTGCAAAAGTTTCATCTAGATCTTGAATCAGAGTAGCCTTGTTTTTGCTCTTGACCACTATATCATCCATGTAGGCTTCCACATTTCTGTGCATTTGCGGCTCAAAAGCACGGTGGACTACCCTTGCGAATGTTGATCCAGCATTCTTCAAACCGAAAGGCATCCGTACGAAGCAGTACGTGCCACATGCGGTGATAAATGCGGTTTTCTCTTCATCCTCTTCTGCCATGAAGATCTGATGGTATCCTGAGTATGCATCAAGAAATGAAAGCAAATCACATCCGGCTGTGGAGTCAACAATCTGGTCAATACGCGGCAAGGGAAATGGGTCTTTGGGACAAGCTTTATTAACATCAGTGAAGTCAATACAAAGTCTCCATTTTCCGTTAGCCTTGCGCACAACAACAGGATTGGCCAACCACGTGGGATGGAGCACTCCTCTGACAAGGCCTGCTGCTTCCAACTTCTTGATTTCTTCTGCGATGAATTCTTGGCGCTCCACTGCCTGCTTCCTGACTCTCTGCTTGACGGGCCGCGCATGAGGACAGACGGCAAGATGGTGCTCAATTACTTTCCTGGGAACACCGGGGATATCAGACGGTTGCCATGCAAACACGTCGACATTCGCCCGCAGGAAAGCAACAAGCGCGCTTTCCTATTTGGGGTCAAGAGTGGCGCTGATGGTGAAGGTACCACCAGTGCCATCCTCCTTGGTGGACACCTTCTTAGTCTCAGGTGGAGCTTCCATTGCCTTCTTACACTTGCCGGTGGAGCTCGATGGTGCGTCCTCGACGGTAGCGCAGGACTCCGAAGAGGTGCGCTTGCCGGAGTAGGCATCAGAGCTCTTGCCAGACTTGATCTTCTTCTTCCCTCCGGGAGCTTCAGCGGCAAGTGTCTTGCGCTCTGCTGTGGCTGCCGCTTCCCGGCAGATCTTGTCGGCACAGATAAGAGCATCCTTCTTGTCGCCAGGGACAGAGATGACACTTATTGGGCCTGGCATTTTCAGTATGTTGTACGCATAGTGAGATGCTGCCATGAACTTGGCGAGTGCCGGACGGCCAAGGATTCCATTGTAAGGTAATGGAAAGTCGGCAACGTCAAACGTGACCCTCTCAGTCCTGAAGTTCAGCTCGCTGCCAAATGTGACCGGCAGCGTGATCTTTCCCTTCGGCTTGCTTCTTCCCGGGCTGATTCCTTGGAATGTGCCGGTCTCCTCGAGCTCGCTGTCAGGGATCTGAAGTTTCTGGAGGACCGCAGAGGATATCAGGTTCAAGCCAGCCCCGCCGTCAACTAGCATCTTCGTGACCTTGAGATTGCGGATAGTTGGAGAAACCAACATCGGCAAACACCCGACCGCAGTTACGCGATCAGGGTGGTCCTCAATGTCGAAGATGATAGGTGCGCTGGACCATTTCAGGGGCTTGCGTGACTCTATGGATGGCTCTGCTGCATTCACTTCCCGCATCCACTGCTTGAGTTGGCGGTGCGAAGTATGCAGAGAGGCGCCACCGTCAACGCACAGGACCTCTGTGGCTTTCTGAAATTCCTGCTCGTCGGCCTCGTCATCATCATTGTCTTCGTCGTCGTCGTCATCTTCATCCTTGTCGCGGCCGCGGGGAGGTCTGTCTCCTTGCCGCTTCTTGGCCTTGCCGCGGCGTCCTCCTCGGCCGGGACGTTTCTTGCCGGATCCACCAGTTCCTTCCTGGGCCTTCTCCTTGTCGCGCCGCTCGTACTCAGCTTTCTGTTGCTCAACAAGCTGTTCGACTTTCTTGCAGTTCTGGAGATCGTGACCCTTGGTGCGGTGAATCTTACAATACTGCTTGCCGGAGCTGTCCTGCTTGTCGGCGGCTGCCACAGGCTGGGCCTCCTTGTCGGAGCCACCAGCTTTAGCTTCCTTGGCGCCACCTCCATTGCCGGTCTGCTCGACAGCTAGCACTTCCTTGCCCTTTTTCCTTCTGTTGTTCCGCCGCCGGCCTTTCCTTGTCGGGGCGGCATCCTCACTGTCAGATCCTCCTGCTCCTGTACTCTCTCCGGGGAGCCTCCTCCCCTCTTCAGCGCGTGCACACTTGTCGTCCAGGGCGTAAAGCTCGCTGACGTCTCTGATCTTACACATCGCCATCTCCTCCCTCATCCTTCGGTTTCGCACGTTCTGATGGAACGCGCTGATGATCGCGGTGGGGTGGACGTCTGGGATGTTGTTCTGTACACGGCTGAATCTCTGAATGTACTTGCGCAGTGGCTCTCCTTCCTTCTGGGCGAGCAAATGAAGATCGCTCTCCTGGCCATGTGGCTTGTGGCCGCCTGTAAAGGCGCCGACAAACTGATGGCATAAATCTGCCCAAGAGGAGATGGAATTGTCCGGCAAGTGCATGAGCCAGGACCTGACGTTGGGCTTGAGTACCAGCGGGAAGTAGTTGGCAAGGATCTTGCCGTCCCGTCCCCCGGCAGCCTGCACCGCGATGGTGTAGATGCTGAGAAACTCCGACGGATGCGTCTTGCCGTCGTACTTCTCTGGTACGTCTGGTTTGAAATTCTTTGTGCTGGGCCACTGGACTTGCTGCAGCTCACGGGTGAACGCAGGACAACCTACCGCGTACGGCAGATCGCCTGGTTCCCCTGGCGCATGCATGTCAACAGAGGGCCCAGCGCGCTTGTCGGATTGACGTCGCGCTTCTCTTCGGCGCTCGATGTGGGTTCGAGCGTCTTCTTGTTGTCGTTCATGGAGAACTTGGCGCTGGTCGCGACGAGCTCGTGCGTCCGACGACACGGTGGAGCCGCTGTCGGGGTGGACCCGACGAGTCGGCGATTTTGGCCTTCGTAGTGGAGAGTGCATGGAAGTCGCACCTCCCCCGGTCTTGTTGCCATCAGCTCGCGTCCGGCTGTCCTGCCGCGGCAGCGAGGTGCTTGGTTGCCGCGCAGTGTCGCCGTTGGCGAAGCCGATGAGGCTCTGGATAGTGTCCCTCTATTCATCGGTCTTGTCCGCCATCGGAGGATAGTCTAGGAGCATTTGAGCTCGCGCCAAGGCTTCTGCTGGAGTGGTGGGCAGCGGAGGTGAACGGTGCGAGGAGTGGGGCATGCTCGGACTCCTAACCACGTTAGAAGGAGCAGTGCCCCGTCCAGGCGACCGTACTTCGCTCGAGCCAGCATGTTGACGTGCATGTTGGTCTTGAGCGCCACGAGAACCACCAGCTTGATCTTGGCCCAGCGGACATATGGCGCTGCGAACGCCATGACCCTGCTGGTCCCGCGCCTCCTGAGAGGGGCGCGGTGCGCGCATGGACGCCGAGGTCTGTGCCGCCTTGTCCTTGGACTTGGCCGCACTGAGGGCTCCCTCGTCGACGCCCATTCTTCCGCCGGTGTTCACTCCACCACCCGTTTGCTCCGGAGGCGGTGAAAGCGACGCAGACGGAACAGCTGCCTCCGAATCCTTCTTCTTCGGTGGCATGTCGATGAAGACGATGAAGATTTAGCTCGCGTGCACGTCGGATCGGGTTCGCACAATCTCGACGCCCCCTACCTGGCACGCCAAATATGCCGGGGAAACTGATCCACCAACACGTATGGGGACCGGGCCCCTTTCGGTTCGGAGGGGGGCGGAGGCCGCGCAAAGAGCGGATAGAGGCAGTACACGCGAGCAGTTTTACCCAGCTTCGGGCCACACGGATGCGTAAAACCCTACTGCTGCTTGTTTGTGTGTATTGAATTCTTGCTTAGGAGCGATGGACGCTGCCAGACCGAGCGTGAGAGTGTTCCTGATGTTCCGAATGAGCCGAACCCCTTCTACGTTGCGCTTGGGCCTCCTTTTATACTTTCAAGGGGTCACCGACAGGTGGCAACGTAGACTAGAAGGGTAAAAATGGAAAAGCATGCGGTAGGTGCAGCTACCGCTACTGTGGACACAGTGCACCCTACCTAACTCTGACGGCAGGGGACAAGGTCATTGAATGCCCGTCTGAGTTGCCTAAAGAGTGCAAAAAGTGACCGTTAGCAGCGCCACCGTTTGCCACGATGGCCTTCTCTTCATCTCCGCTTGCCACCGCGTACCCCTGGCTGCACAGGCTCCCGCCACGCGCCCCTGAGGAAACCTCATGGCGACACGCGGGTGGGTGCGCTGGAGCGTGGGTTCAAAGTGGCAGCGGGCCCCCGGCGAGTACCTTGTCGGGGTCGTCGTCTTGCCGAGTCCAGAAGCTTGTCGCTCACCGGACCTTGCCGGGACATGCGATGCATCGCGGCAAGTTTCTTGAAGTGTCGTGGTTGGCCTTCCCGGCAAGCTCCTCTTGCCGGGGCCTTGTCTCTTCATCTTGAATGCTTTGTTCTTGAATGGCTCCAAAGGAACCCACGGAGGGCTCTGGCGGTCGTCCGGCGAGCCTTGCCGCACGGCGCTGCAACTGCCCATGCACAAGTTCGGGATACTAGGGTACCCCTACTCTAGTACACCAACAGTTTGGGTCTATGCTTCTCACAAACCGGAGCTTCTCACAACAAGCATGATGGGTTTTGGTAGGGAACATCCCACCTTTGGGGACAAAACAATATCCATTGCCTCTTATTGCTTTCTAATTTTTTTCTCGTGTCAACATAGAACAACAGGAGTGTTGTGTGATTTTTTGTGATTTTTCGAGGTTCGTTGGGACATTTTTATGCATTTACTGAGTTTCCAATGCATTTACATGCAAAATTCAAATTTGAACTACATGCACATGCTCCAGTAAATATAAATTGGTTGAAAAATCAAATTTGTGTCCTTGGGTGTATGCTTAGATCCCATGCAAGAAATGGGAATGAATTTCAAACACCAGGGCACCATTGATTGACGGCAAAACATTGAGATGCCTGGTGTTTAAATTCTAGTAAATCCAAAACTCATCTGAAATTGATGAAACTTGGCATGCTATCATGGAGCGGCATTAGCATGTCATGGTACAACTTTTGTCCCATTTGGGGCAGGTTTGGGTATATGCTTCTCACAAACCAGAGCTTCTCACAACAAGCATGATGGGTTTTAGTAGGGAACGTCCCACCTTTGGGGACAAAACGATATCCATTGCCTCTTATTGCTTTATAATTTTTTTCTCGTGTCAACATAGAACAACAGGAGTGTTGTGTGATTTTTTGTGATTTTTCGAGGTTCGTTGGGACATTTTTATGCATTTACTGAGTTTTCAATGCATTTACATGCAAAATTCAAATTTGAACTACATGCACATGTTCCAATAAATATAAATTGGTTGAAAAATCAAATTTGTGTCCTTGTGTGCTTGCTTAGGTCACATGCAAGAAATGGGAATGAAGTTCAAACACCAGGGCACCGTTGATTGCCGGCAAATCATTGAGATTTCTGGTTTTAAAATTCTAGTAAATCCAAAACTCGTCTGAAATTCATGAAACTAGGCATGCTATCATGGAGCGGCATCAACATGCTGTGGTATAGATTTTATCCCATTTGGGGCAGGTTCGGGTATATGCTTCTCACAAACCGGAGCTTCTCACAACAAGCATGATGGTTTTCGGTAGGAAGCGTCCCACATTTCGGGACGAAACGATATCCATTGCCTCTTATTGCTTTCAAATTTTTTCTCGTGTCAACATAGAACAACAGGAGTGTTGTGGGAATTTTTGTGATTTTTCGGGGTTCGTTTGGACATTTTAATGCATTAACAGAGTTTTCAATGCATTTATGTGCAGAATTCAAATTTGAACTACATGCACATGCTCCAGTGCTTATAAGTTGGTTGATAAATCAAATATGTGTCCTTGGGTGCAAGCTTGGGTCCCATGCAAGAAATGGTAATGAATTTCAAACACCAGGGCACCGTTGATTGCCGGCAAAACATTGATATGCCTGGTTTTTAAATTCTTGCAAATGCAAAACTCGTATGAAATTCATGAAACTTGGCATGCTATCATGGAGCGGCATCAACATGTCATGGTATAAATTTTGTCGCATTTGGGGCAGGTTTGGGTATATGCTTCTCACAAACCAGAGCTTCTCACAACAAGCAAGATGGTTATCGGTTGGGAACATCCCACCTTTGGGGATGAAACAATATCCATTGCCTCTTATTGCTTTCAAATTCTTTTCTCGTGTCAAATAGAACAACAGGAGTGTTGTGTGAATTTTTGTGATTTTTCGGCATTCATTTGGACAATTTTTTATGCATTAACCGAGTTTTCAATGCATTTATGTGCATAATTCAAATTTGAACTAAATGCACATGCTCCAGTGCATATAAATTGATTGAAAAATCAAATATGTGTCCTTGGGCGCATGCTTAGGTCCCATGGCGAGAAATGGGAATGAATTTCAAACACCAGGGCACCATTGATTGCCGGCAAAACATTGAGATGCCTGGTTTTTAAATTCTAGTAAACTCAAAACTAGTCTGAAATTCATGAAACTGGGCATGCTATCATGGAGCGGCATCAACATGCCATGGTACAAATTTTGTCCCATTTGGGGCAGGTTTGGGTATATGTTTCTCACAACCCGGAGCTTCTCGCAACAAGCATGATGGTTTTTGGTAGGGAACGTCCCACCTTTGGGGACAAAACGATATCCACTGCCTCTTATTGCTCTCTAATTTTTTTTCTCATGTCAACACAGAACAACAGGAGTGTTGTGTGAATTTTTGTGATTTTTCGAGGTTCGTTCGGACATTTTTATGCATTAACTGAGTTTTCAATGCATTTACATGCAAAATTCAAATTTGAACTACATGCACATGCTCCAGTAAATATAAATTGGTTTAAAAATCAAATTTGTGTCCTTGGGTGCATGCTTAGGTGCCATGCAAGAAATGGGAATGAATTTCAAACACTAGGGCACCGTTGATTGCCGACAAAACATTGAGATGCCTGGTTTTTAAATACTAGTAAATCCGAAACTCATCTGAAATTCATGAAACTTGGCATGCTATCATGGAGCGGCATCAACGTACCGTGGTACAAATTTTGTCCCATTTGGGGCAGGTTTGGGTATATGCTTCTCACAATCCGGAGCTTCTCACAACAAGCATGATGGTTTTTGGTAGGGAACGTCCCACCTTTGGGGACAAAACGATATCCATTGCCTCTTATTGCTTTCTAATATTTTTTCTCGTGTCAACATAGAAAAACAGGAGTGTTGTGTGAATTTTTGTGATTTTTCGGTGTTCGTTTGGACATATTTATGCATTGACTGCGTTTTCAATGCATTTATGTGCATAATTCAAATTTGAACTACATGCACATTCTCCAGTGCATATAAATTGGTTGAAAAATCTAATATGTGTCCTTGGGTGCATGCTTAGGTCCCATGCAAGAAATGAGAATGAATTTCAAACACCAGGGCACCGTTGATTGCTGGCAAAACATTGAGATGCCTAGTTCTTAAATTCTATTAAATCCAAAACTCGTCTGAAATTCATGAACCTTGGCATGCTATCATGGAGAGGCATCAACATGCCGTGGTACAAATTTTGTCTCATTTGGGGTAGGTTTGGGTATATGCTTCTCACAAACCGGAGCTTCTCAAAACAAGCATGATGGTTTTCGGTGGGGAACGTCCCACCTTTGGGGACAAAACGATATCCATTGCCTCTTATTGCTTTCAATTTTTTTTCTTATGTCAACATAGAACAACAGGAGTGTTGTGTGAATTTTTGTGACTTTCCGGGGTTCGTTTGGACATTTTTATGCATTAACTGAGTTTTTAATGCATTTATGTGCGTTATTCAAATTTGAACTACATGCACATGCTCCACTGCATATAAATTGGTTTAAAAATTAAAAATGTGTCCTTGGGTGCATGCTTAAGTCCCATGCAAGAAACGGGAATGAATTTCAAACACCAGGGCACCATTGATTGCCGGCAAAACATTGAGATGCCTGGTTTTTATATTCTAGTAAATCCAAAACTTGTCTGAAATTTATGAAACTTCGCATGCTATCATGGAGCGGCATCAACATACCGTGGTACAAATTTTGTCCCATTTGGGGCAGGTTTGGGTATATGCTTCTCACAATCCGGAGCTTCTCACAACAAGTATGATGGTTTTTGGTAGTGAACGTCCCACCTTTTGGGACAAAACGATATCCATTGCCTCTTATTGCTTTCTAATATTTTTTCTCGTGTGAACATAGAAAAACAGGAGTGTTGTGTGAATTTTTGTGACTTTTCGGGGTTCGTTTGGACATTTTTATGCATTAACTGCGTTTTCAATGCATTCATGTGCATAATTCAAATTCGAACTACATGCACATGCTCCAGTGCATATAAATTCGTTGAAAAATCAAATATGTGTCCTTGGGTGCATGCTTAGGTCCCATGCAAGAAATGCGAATGAATTTCAAACACCAGGGCACCGTTGATTGCCAGCAAAACATTGAGATGCCTGGTTTTTAAATTCTAGTAAATCGAAAACTCGTCTGAAATTCATGAAACTTGGCATGCTATCATGGAGCGGCATTAGCATGTCATTATACTTGGCATGCTATCATGGAGCGGCATCAACATGTCGTGGTACAAATTTTGTTCCATTTGGGGCAGGTTTGGGTATATGCTTCTCACAAACCGGAGCTTCTCACAACAGGCATGATGGTTTTTGGTAGGGAACATCCCACCTTTGGGGACAAAACGATATCGATTGCCTCTTATTGCTTTCAAATTTGTTTCTCGTGTAAACATAGAACAACAGGAGTGTTGTGTGATTTTTTGTGATTTTGGGGGGTTCGTTTGGACATTTTTATGCATTAACTGAGTTTTCAATGTATTTATGTGCATAATTCAAATTTGAACTACATGCACATGCTCCAGTGCATATAAATTGGTTGAAAAATCAAATATGTGTCCTTGGGTGCATGCTTAGGTCCCATGCAAGAAATGAGAATGAATTTCAAACACCAGGGCACCATTGATTGCCGGCAAAACATCGAGATGCTTGATTTTTAAATTCTAGTAAATCCAAAACTCGTCTGAAATTCATGAAACTTGTCATGCTATCATGGAGCGGCATCAACATACCGTGGTACAAATTTTGTCCCATTTGGGGTAGGTTTGGGTATATGCTTCTCACAAACCGGAGCTTCTCACAACAAGCATGATGGTTTTCGGTAGGGAACGTCCCACCTTTGGGGACGAAATGATATCAAATGCCTCTGATTGCTTTCAAATTTTTTTATTCTGTTAACATAGAACAACAGGAGTGTTGTGTGAATTTTTGTGACTTTTCGGGGTTTGTTTTGACATTTTTATGCATTAACTGAGTTTTCAATGCATTTATGTGCATTATTCAAATTTGAACTACATGCACATGCTCCAGTGCATATAAATTGGTTGAAAAATCAAATGAGTGTCCTTGGGTGCATGCTCAAGTCCCATGCAAGAAATGGGAATGAATTTCAAACACCAGGGCACCGTTGATTGCCAGCAAAACATTGAGATGCCTGGTTTTTAAATTCTAGTAAATCCAAAACTCGTCTGAAATTCATGAAACTTGGCATGCTATCATGGAGAAGCATCAACATGTCGTGGTACAAATTTGTCCCATTTGGGGCAGGTTTGGGTATATGCTTCTCACGAACCAGAGCTTCTCAAAACAAGCATGATGGTTTTCGGTAGGGAATGTCCCACCTTTGGGGATCAAACGATATCCATTGCCTCTAATTGCTTTCAAAAAATTTTCTCGTGTCAAAAAAGAACAACATGAGTGTTGTGTGAATTTTTGTGATTTTTCAGGGTTCGTTTGGACATGTTTATGCATTAACTGGGTTTTCAATGCATTTATGTTCATAATTCAAATTTGAACTACATGCACATGCTTTAGTAAATATAAATTGGTTGAAAAATCAAATTTGTGTCCTTGGGTGCATGCTTAGGTCCCATGCAATAAATGGGAATGAATTTCAAACACCAGGGCACCGTTGATTACCGACAAAATATTGGAACGCCTGGTTTTTAAACTCTAGTAAATCCAAAACTCGTCTGAAATTCATGAAACTTGGCATGCTCTCATGGAGTGGCATCAACATGCCGTGGTACAAATTTTGTCCCATTTGGGGCAGGTTTGGGTCTATGCTTCTCACAAATCGGAGCTTCTCGCAACAAGCATGATGGGTTTTGGTAGGGAACATCCCACCTTTGGGGACAAAACGATATCCGTTGCCTCTTATTGCTTTCTAATTTTTTTCTCGTGTCAACATAGAACAACAGGAGTGTTGTGTGATTTTTTGTGATTTTTCGAGGTTCGTTGGGACATTTTTATGCATTTGCTGAGTTTTTAATGCATTTACATGCAAAATTCAAATTTGAACTACATGCACATGCTCCAGTAAATATAAATTGGTTGAAAAATCAAATTTGTGTCCTTGGGTGCAAGCTTAGGTCCCATGCAAGAAATGGGAATGAATTTCAAACACCAGGGCACCATTGATTGCCAGGAAAACATTGAGATGCCTGGTGTTTAAATTCTAGTAAATCCAAAACTCATCTGAAATTCATGAAACTTGGCATGCTATCATGGAGCGGCATTAGCATGTCATGGTACAAATTTTGTCCCATTTGGGGCAGGTTTGGGTATATGCTTCTCACAAACCAGAGCTTCTCACAATAAGCATGATGGGTTTTAGTAGGGAACGTCCCTCCTTTGGGGACAAAACGATATCCATTGCCTCTTATTGCTTTCAATTTTTTTCTCATGTCAACATAGAACAACAGGAGTGTTGTGTGAATTTTTGTGATTTTTTGGGGTTCGTTTGGACATTTTTATGCATTTACAGAGTTTTCAATGCATTTATGTGCATAATTCAAATTTGAACTACATGCACATGCTCCAGTGCATATAAATTGGTTGAAAAGGCAAATCTGTGTCCTTGGGTTCATGCTTAGGTCCCATGCAAGAAATGGGAATGAATTTCAATCACCAGGGCATCGTTGATTGCCGGCAAAACATTGAGATGCCTGGTTTTTAAATTCTAGTAAATCCAAAACTCGTCTGAAATTCATGAAACTTGGCATGCTATCATGGAGCGGCATCAACATGCCATCGTACATATTTTCTCCCATTTGGGGCAGGTTTGGGTATATGCTTCTCACAACAAGCATGATAGTTTTCGGTAGGGAATGTCCCACCTTTGAGGACGAAACGATATCCATTGCCTCTTGTTTCTTTCAATTTTTTTTCTCGTGTCAACATAGAACAAAAGGAGTGTTGTGTGAAGTTTGGACATTTTTATGCATTAACTGAGTTTTCAATGCATTTATCTGCATAATTCAAATTTGAACTACATGCACATGCTCCAATGCATATAAATTGGTTGAAAAATCAAATATGTGTCCTTGGGTGCATGCTTAGGTCCCATGCAAGAAATGAGAATGAATTTCAAACACCAGGGCACCGTTGATTACCGGCAAAACATTGAGATGCCTGGTTCTTAAATTCTATTAAATCCAAAACTCGTCTGAAATTCATGAACCTTGGCATGCTATCATGGAGAGGCATCAACATGCCGTGGTACAAATTTTGTCTCATTTGGGGTAGGTTTGGGTATATGCTTCTCACAAACCGGAGCTTCACAAAACAAGCATGATGGTTTTCGGTAGGGAACATCCCACCTTTGGGGACAAAACGATATCCATTGCCTCTTATTGCTTTCAATTTTTTTTCTTATGTCAACATAGAACAACAGGAGTGTTGTGTGAATTTTTGTGACTTTTCGGGGTTCATATGGACATATTTATGCATTAACTGAGTTTTTAATGCATTTATGTGCGTTATTCAAATTTGAACTACATGCACATGCCGCAGTAAATATAAATTGGTTGAAAAATTAAATATGTGTCCTTGGGTGCATGCTTAAGTCCCATGCAAGAAACGGGAATGAATTTCAAACACCAGGGCACCATTGATTGCCGGCAAAACATTGAGATGCCTGGTTTTTAAATTCTAGTAAATACAAAACTTGTCTGAAATTTATGAAACTTTGCATGCTATCATGGAGCGGCATCAGTCTGCCGTGGTACAAATTTTGTCCCATTTGGGGCAGGTTTGGGTATATGCTTCTCACGAACCAGAGCTTCTCACAACAAGCATGATGGTTTTCGGTAGGGAACATCCTACCTTTCGGGATGAAACGATATCCATTGCCTCTAATTGCTTTCAACTTTATTTCTCATGTCAAGAAAGAACAACAGGAGTGTTGTGTGATTTTTTGTGATTTTTCGGGGTTTGTTTGGACATGTTTATACATTAACTGGGTTTTCAATGCATTTATGTTCATAATTCAAATTAGAACTACATGCACATGCTGCAGTAAATATAAATTGGTTGAAAAAAAATCAAATTTGTGTCCTTGGGTGCATGCTTAGGTCCCATGCAAGAAATGGGAATGAATTTCAAACACCAGGGCGCCGTTGAGTGCCGGCAAAACATTGAGCTTCCTAGTTTTTAAATTCTAGTAAATCCAAAACTCGTCTGATATTCATGAAACTTGGCATGCTATCATGGAGCGGCATCAGCATGTCGTTGTACAAATTTTGTCCCATTTGGGGCAGGTTTGGGTATATGCTTCTCACAAACCGGAGCTTCTGACAACAAGCAAGATGGTTTTCGGTAGGGAATGTCCCACCTTTGGGGACACAACGATATCACTTGCCTCTTATTGCTTTCTAATTATTTTTCTCGTGTCAACATAGAACAACAGGAGTGTTGTGTGTATTTACATGCAAAATTCAAATTTGAACTACATGCACATGCTCCAGTGCATATAAATTTGTTGAAAATCAAATTTGTGTCCTAGGGTGCATGCTTAGGTCCCATGCAAGAAATGGGAATGAATTGCAAACACCAGGGCACCGTTGATTGCCGGCAAAACATTGAGATGTCTGGTTTTTAAATTCTAGTAAATCCAAAACTCGTCTGAAATTCATGAAACTTGGCATGCTATCATGGAGCAGCATCAGCATGCCGTTGTTCAAATTTTGTCCCATTTGGGGAAGGTTTGGGTATATGCTTCTCACAAACTGGAGCTTCTCACAACAAGCATGATGGTTTTTGGTAGGGAACGTCCCACCTTTGGGGACAAAACAATAACCATTGCCTCTTGTTGCTTTCTTATTTTTTTCTCATGCCAACATAGAACAACAGGAGTGTTGTGTGAATTTTTGTGATTTTTCGGGGTTCGTTTGGATATTTTTATGCATAAACTAAGTTTTCAATGCATTTATGTGCACAATTCAAATTTGAACTACATGCACATGCTCCAGTGCATATAAATTGGTTGAAAAATTAAATAGGTGTCCTTGTGTGGTTGCTTAGGTCACATGCAAGAAATGGGAATGAAGTTCAAACACCAGGGCACCGTTGATTGCCGGCAAAACATTGAGATTTCTTGTTTTGAAATTCTAGTAAATACAAAACTGTCTGAAATTCATGAAACTAGGCAAGCTATCATGGAGCGGCATCAACATGCTGTGGTATAAATTTTGTCCCATTTGGCGCAGGTTCGGGTATATGCTTCTCACAAACCGGAGCTTCTCACAACAAGCATGATGGTTTTCGGGAGGGAACGTCCCACCTTTCGGGACGAAACGATATCCATTGCCTCTTATTGCTTTCAATTTTTTCTCGTGTCAACATAGAATAACATGAGTGTTGTGGGAATTTTTGTGATTTTTCGGGGTTCGTTTGGACATTTTTATGCATTAACAGAGTTTTCAATGCATTTATGTGCACAATTCAAATTTGAACTACATGCACATGCTCCAGTGCATATAAATTGGTTGATAAATCAAATATGTGTCCTTGGGTGCAAGCTTGGGTCCCATGCAAGAAATGGTAATGAATTTCAAACACCAGGGCACCGTTGATTGCCGGCAAAACATTGATATGCCTGGTTTTTAAATTCTTGCAAATGCAAAACTCGTATGAAATTCATGTAACTTGGCATGCTATCATGGAGCGGCATCAACATGTCATGGTATAAATTTTGTCCCATTTGGGGCAGGTTTGGGTTTATGTTTCTCACAACCCGGAGCTTCTCGCAACAAGCATGATGGTTTTTGGTAGGGAACGTCCCACCTTTGGGGACAAAACGATATCCATTGCCTCTTATTGCTCTCTAATTTTTTTTCTCATGTCAACACAGAACAACAGGAGTGTTGTGTGAACTTTTGTGATTTTTCGAGGTTCATTTGGACATTTTTATGCATTAACTAAGTTTTCAATGCATTTACATGCAAAATTCAAATTTGAACTACATGCAAATGCTCCAGTAAATATAAATTGGTTGAAAAATCAAATTTGTGTCCTTGGGTGCATGCTTAGGTGCCATGCAAGAAATGGGAATGAATTTCAAACACTAGGGCACCGTTGATTGCCGGCAAAACATTGAGATGCCTGGTTTTTAAATTCTAGTAAATCCAAAACTTGTCTGAAATTCATGAAACTTGGCATGCTACCATGGAGCGGCTTCAACGTACCGTGGTAGAAATTTTGTCCCATTTGGGGCAGGTTTGGGTATATGCTTCTCACGAACCAGAGCTTCTCGCAACAAGCATGATGGTTTTCGGTAGGGAGCATCCCACCTTTCGGGATGAAACGATATCCATTGCCTCTAATTGCTTTCAAATTTATTTCTCATGTCAAAAAAGAACAACAGGAGTGTTGTGTGAATTTTTGTGATTTTTCGGGGTTCGTTTTGACATGTTTATGCATTAGCTGGGTTTTCAATGCATTTATGTTCATAATTCAAATTTGAACTACATGCACATGCTGCAGTAAATATAAATTGGTTGAAAAAAATCAAATTTGTGTCCTTGGGTGCATGCTTAGGTCCCATGCAAGAAATGGGAATGAATTTCAAACACCAGGGCACCGTTGATTGCCGATAAAACATTGAGATGCCTGGTTTTTAAATTCTAGTAAATCCAAAACTCGTCTGATATTCATGAAACTTGGCATGCTATCATGGAGCGGCATCATCATGTCGTTGTACAAATTTTGTCCCATTTGGGGCAGGTTTGGGTATATGCTTCTCACAAACCGGAGCTTCTCACAACAAGCAAGATGGTTTTCGGTAGGGAACGTCCCACCTTTGGGGACAAAACGATATCAATTGCCTCTTCTTGCTTTCTAATTATTTTTCTCGTGTCAACATAGAACAACAGGAGTGTTGTGTGTATTTTTTTTGATTTTTCGGGGTTCGTTTGGACATTTTTATGCATTAACTGAGTTTTCAATGCATTTACATGCAAAATTCAAATTTGAACTACATGCACATGCTCCACTGCATATAAATTGGTTGAAAAATTAAATAGGTGTCCTTGTGTGGTTGCTTAGGTCACATGCAAGAAATGGGAATGAAGTTCAAACACCAGGGCACCGTTGATTGCCGGCAAAACATTGAGATTTCTGGTTTTGAAATTCTAGTAAATCCAAAACTCGTCTGAAATTCATGAAACTAGGCATGCTATCATGGAGCGGCATCAACATGCTGTGGTATAAATTTTGTCCCATTTAGGGCAGGTTCGGGTATATGCTTCTCACAAACCGGAGCTTCTCACAACAAGCATGATGGTTTTCGGTAGGGAACGTCCCACCTTTTGGGACGAAACGATATCCATTGCCTCTTATTGCTTTCAAATTTTTTCTCGTGTCAACATAGAACAACAGGAGTGTTGTGGGAATTTTTGTGATTTTTCGGGGTTCGTTTGGACATTTTTATGCATTAACAGAGTTTTCAATGCATTTATGTGCACAATTCAAATTTGAACTACATGCACATCCTCTAGTGCATATAAATTGGTTGATAAATCAAATATGTGTCCTTGGGTGCAAGCTTGGGGCCCATGAAAGAAATGGTAATGAATTTCAAACACCAGGGCACCGTTGATTGCCGGCAAAATATTGATATGCCTGGTTTTTAAATTCTTGCAAATGCAAAACTCGTATGAAATTCATGAAACTTGGCATGCTATCATGGAGCGGCATCAACATGTCATGGTATAAATTTTGTCCCATTTGGGGCAGGTTTGGGTATATGCTTCTCACGAACCAGAGCTTCTCACAACAACCATGATGGTTATCGGTTGGGAACATCCCACCTTTGGGGATGAAACAATATCCATTGCCGCTTATTGCTTTCAAATTCTTTTCTCGTGTCAAAATAGAACAACAGGAGTGTTGTGTGAATTTTTGTGATTTTTCGGCGTTCGTTTGGACAATTTTATGTATTAACCGAGTTTTGAATGCATTTATGTGCATAATTCAAATTTGAACTACATGCACATGCTCCAGTGCATATAAATTGATTGAAAAATCAAATATGTGTCCTTGGGTGCATGCTTAGGTCCCATGCGAGAAATGGGAATGAATTTCAAACACTAGGGAACCGTTGATTGCCGGCAAAACATTGAGATGCCTGGTTTTTAAATTCTAGTAAACTCAAAACTAGTATGAAATTCATGAAACTGGGCATGCTATCATGGAGCGGCATCAACATGCCATGGTACAAATTTTGTCCCATTTGGGGCAGGTTTGGGTATATGTTTCTCACAACCCGGAGCTTCTCGCAATAAGCATGATGGTTTTTGGTAGGGAACGTCCAACCTTTGGGGACAAAACGATATCCATTGCCTCTTATTGCTCTCTAATTTTTTTCTCATGTCAACACAGAACAACAGGAGTGTTGTGTGAATTTTTGTGATTTTTCAAGGTTCGTTTGGACATTTTTATGCATTAACTGAGTTTTCAATGCATTTACATGCAAAATTCAAATTTGAACTACATGCACATGCTCCAATAAATATAAATTGGTTGAAAAATCAAATTTGTGTCCTTGGGTGCATGCTTAGGTGCCATGCAAGAAATGGGAATGAAATTCAAACACTAGGGCACCGTTGATTGCCGACAAAACATTGAGATGCCTGGTTTTTAAATTCTAGTAAATCCAAAACTCGTTTGAAATTCATGAAACTTGGCATGCTATCATGGAGCGGCATCAACGTATCGTGGTACAAATTTTGTCCCATTTGGGGTAGGTTTGGGTATATCCTTCTCACAATCCGGAGCTTCTCACAACAAGCATGATGGTTTTTGGTCGAGAACGTCCCACCTTTGGGGACAAAACGACATCCATTGCCTCTTATTGCTTTCTAATATTTTTTCTCATGTCAACATAGAAAAACAGGAGTGTTGTGTGAATTTTTGTGACTTTTCGGTGTTTGTTTGGACATTTTTATGCATTGACTGTGTTCTGAATGCATTTATGTGCATAATTCTAATTTGAACTACATGCACATGCTCCAGTGCATATAAATTGGTTGAAAAATCAAATATGTGTCCTTGGGTGCATGCTTAAGTCCCATGCAAGAAATGAGAATGAATTTCAAACACCAGGGCACCGTTGATTGCCGGCAAAACATTGAGATGCCTGGTTCTTAAATTCTATTAAATCCAAAACTCGTCTGAAATTCATGAACCTTGGCATGCTATCATGGAGCGGTATCAACATGCCGTGGTACTAATTTTGTCCCATTTGTGGCTGGTTTGGCTGTATGCTTCTCACAAACCGGAGCTTCTCACAACAAGCATGATGGTTTCGGTAGGGAACGTCCCACCTTTGGGGACGAAACGATATCCATTGCCTCTTATTGCTTTCAAATTTTTTCTCGTGTCAACATAGAAGAACAGGAGTGTTGTGGGAATTTTTGTGATTTTTCGGGGTTCGTTTGGACATTTTTATGCATTAATAGAGTTTTCAATGCATTTATGTGCACAATTCAAATTTGAACTACATGCACATGCTCCAGTGCATATAAATTGGTTGATAAATCAAATATGTGTCCTTGGGTGCAAGCTTAGGTCCCATGCAAGAAATGGTAATGAATTTCAAACACCAGGGCACCGTTGATTGCCGGCAAAACATTGATATGCCTGGATTTTAAATTCTTGTAAATCCAAAACTCGTATGAAATTCATGAAACTTGGCATGCTATCATGGAGCGGCATCAACATGTCATGGTATAAATTTTGTCCCATTTGGGGCAGGTTTGGGTATATGCATCTCACAAACCAGAGCTTCTCACAACAAGCATCATGGTTATCGGTTGGGAACGTCCCACCTTTGGGGATGAAACAATATCCATTGCCTCTTATTGCTTTCAAAAAAATTCTCGTGTTAACAGAGAACAGCAGGAGTGTTGTGTTAATTTTTGTGATTTTTCGGGGTTTGTTTAGACATTTTTATGCATTAACTGAGTTTTCAATGCATTTATGTGCATAATTCAAATTTGAACTACATGCACATGCTCTAGTGCATATAAATTGGTTGAAAAATCAAATATGTGTCCTTGGGTGCATGCTTAGGTCCCATGCAAGAAATGAGAATGAATTTCAAACACCAGGGCACTGTTGGTTGCCGGCAAAACATTGAGATGCCTGGTTTTTAAATTCTAGTAAATCCAAAACTCGTCGGAAATTCATGAAACTTGGCATGCTATAATGGAGCGGCATGGACATGTCGTGGTACAAATTTTGTCCCATTTGGGGCAGGTTTCGGTATAGGCTTCTCACAAACCAGAGCATCTCACAACAAGCATGATGGTTTTCGGAAGGGAACATCCCACCTTTGGGGATGAAATGATATCCATTGCCTCTTATTGCTTTCTAATTTTTTCTGGTCTCAACATAGAACAACAGGAGTGTTGTGTGAATTTTTGTGATTTTTCGGGGTTCGTTTGGATATTTTTATGCATTAACTGAGTTTTCAATGCATTTATGTGCATAATTCAAATTTGAACTACATGCACATGCTCTAGTGCATATAAATTGGTTGAAAAATTCAATAGGGGTCCTTGTGTGCTTGCTTAGGTCCCATGCAAGAAATGGGAATGAATTTCAAAAACCAGGGCACCGTTGATTGCCGGCAAAACATTGAGATTTCTGGTTTTTAAATTCTAGTAAATCCAAACCTCGTCTGAAATTCATGAAACTAGGCATGCTATCATGGAGCGGCATCAACATGCCGTGGTACAAATTTTCCCATTTGAGGCAGGTTCGGGTATATGCTTCTCACAAACCGGAGCTTCTCACAACAAGCATGATGGTTTTCGGCTAGGAACGTCCCACCTTTGGGGATGAAACAATATCCATTGCCTCTTGTTGCTTTCCAATTGTTTTCTCGTGTCAAAATAGAACAACAGGAGTGTTGTGTGAATTTTTGTGATTTTTTGGGGTTCATTTGGACATCTTTTATGCATTAACTGAGTTTTCAATGCATTTATGTGCATAATTCAAATTTGAACTACATGCACATGCTCCAGTTGTCGGGGAAACTGATCCACGAACACCTATGGGGCCGGCGGACCGGGCCCCTTTCAGTTCGGCGGGGAGCGGAGGTCGCACGAAGAGCAGATCGAGGCGAGGCACACGAGCAGTTTACCCAGCTTCGGAGCTCTCCGGAGAGATAACACTCCTACTGCTGCTTGTCTGGTTGTATTATCTGGTCTTGTTGCTCTCGAGCGAGAGTGTGTGATGTTTTTTGGGCTACAAATGAATCGAAGCAAACTGTCCGAACCCCCCGAACCCCCTCTACGTTGCGCATGGGCCTCCTTTTATATGCTAAAGGGGTCACCGACAGGAGGCAACGCAGAGGAGGGTAAAAACGTAAAAAGCGAGGTAGTTGATACAGTTGCTTGTACAGTGCACCCTACCTAACCCTGACGGCAGGGGACAAGGGCATTAAATGCCCATCTAAGTCGCCCGAACAGTGCAGAAAAGGACCGTTAGGGGCGCCAGCGTTCGCCACGATGGCAATCTTGTCAGCTTCGCATGCCACTGCGCACCGCTGGCTGCACAGCCTCCCGCCACGCGCGCCCGGAGAGGCCCCCAGAGCGACACGTTGCTGGATACGCTGGAGCATGGGCGCAGAGTGGCCGCCTGCCGCGGCAAGCGCCTTGCCGCAGTTGTTATCTCGCCGGGTCCAGAAGCTCGTCGCTCACCGGGCCTCGGTGTACCTTGTTTAGTCTTCCCGGCAAGCTCCTCTTGCCGGGGCCTTGTTGCCTTGCCGGAGCGCGTGGCGCGTCGCGGCAAGTTCCTTGGAGCGCCTTGGTTGGCCTTCCCGGCAAGCTCCTCTTGCCGGGGTCTTGTCTCCTTAGCTTAAATACTTTGTTCTTGGATGGCTCCAAGGGAACCTTGGGGGATCTTGGCGTTCGCCCGGCAAGCCTTTGCCGCGGGGTGCTGCAACTGCCCGTGCACAAGTTCGGGGTACTAGGGTACCCCTATTCTAGTACACCGACAGGAGCCCCCGGGCCTGGGCCAGACACGGTGCCGAGCGCTGTTGGGCCAGGCCCAAGACAGGGCACGGGCACACGCGGGCTGGGCCACGCCAAATCTTGTTCCGTATCCACCGCGCTCTCCCATAACGGCACGCGTTGAATACGGCATCGTGGGAGAGATCGTGGGTTGTTGTTTAAGCGGAAGGCCGAAACGTCCGCCCCGTCCCTCTTTATAAGCAGAGGAAACAGAGGCAGTTCGTTCCCCCTCGCTGGTTGCTGCTACTCCTTCTTCACAAACTCCGCCGCTCCCCCCTTCTTCTCGTAGCCGAGAGAGCAGCGCTCCGCCCCCCCTCCCATTGCCATCAGCATCACCACACCGTCGACCTTCCCCACCACCTCCGCCATGGCCCCGAAAGCCGACAAGGGAAAGGGCGTGAAGTCGGCCGAGGCGTAGCGGCTCGCGGCGCTGCGGAAGGAGCGGGCGATCTTCACCCCCAGCTCGGTGTGCAGGAGCTGAGGGAGTACTTCTACCTCTTTTGGGCGACGGAGACGCGTGCACATCCGCGCACGAGGGTACTCCCAGCTGCTGCCTCGGAGTTGGCTCCAAACGGGTACCCGTTCTTCCCGCTATTCTTCTATTGCGGGATCTGCCCGCCCTTCTCGGAGTTCTTCTGTGATATTATGAACACATATGGCTTCCGCCTCCTTGACTTCACCCCCAATGTTGTCCTGACCATGGCAGTTTTCGCACACTTGTGCGAAAACTTTGTCGGAGTCCACCCTAGTGTTGCCCTTTTCCGCCACTTCTTCATACCTCGGGTAGAGAGAGGAGAGCCGCTTGCCGGAGGGATTGCCTGGGTCTCGAGAGTCGGCAAGAAAGAGGCGTACTTAGAGGGTGAGCTCCGCAGCAAGTGGGAGGAGTGGAGAGCGGAGTGGTGCTAGATCGTTGAGGAGAATCCGCAGCCCTTCACCACCGTGCGCCAAACTCCAATAGTGCGCGGCAATGACTGGAGCAACGTGGCCCCGGAAGACGAGAGGCTGAAGATCGCCATCACTAGAATTCTTCGCCTAAGGCTTGCCGTGCTCACCGTAGGTGCTGTTGGGGCAGATTTCCTCCGCCGCCACATTGCCCCCCTGTAGGAGAGGGGGAGGCCTGCCTGGGAATTCAAGAATTCGGCGGACATCATGAGGCTGCGGCCGGGCCTCAACTACAACTTCACCGTCTTGGAGTTGGACGCAATGCTCTTGGAATTATTCAAACGCGACCCCCAGCACCCATTCACACTGCCGAGGGGCGTAGTTCCTTTGTGCAATAACTCTTCGCTTGACCGGATCCATGCCATGATGCCGTTGTGCGATTCACGCGGCATCGTCCCAACTTGGCAAGAGCCTGCGGATGACGTTGTGCGAGCGTTCTTCGACACCTTGGAGGAAGTGCCGGTCCGCGCTGACGAGGAGAAGAGCCTCACCCATGACACCACCGATGAGGAGCTGCAGCTCATCGCTACTAGGGCGGAAGAGGCTGCGGCCGCAGCTGCTGCGGGTGTGTTTGGGTTTATTGTGGAGGAGGCGGAGGCTGCAGAGGCGGCAAACCTTGCCAAACGCGCGGAGTTCATGGGCGAGGAGGAGCCTGCCGGTTCCGAAGCCGAGCCGAGCGAGGCCGGCGAGGAGGAGGCTGAGCCTTGAGAGAACTTGCCGCAGGCGGAGCCCCCGGCCCCGCCAAGGAGGCGCCTTCGCAGGGCCGGGGACGCGGCGGGGCGGCAGCCGGCTCCACAGCCACCAAACCGCGCGACGCGCTCTACCGCGGCAAGCAATGTTGCCGCGGGAGCGCCTCACGCAACAGCGGCAACTGGAGCGGGATCTTCCCGGGCCACTGCCACTGCCCCCGCCAAGCGGGCAAGGGATCCTACTCCTCCACCTTGCCGCACCGGAGGAGGGCCGGACTTCGATCTTTCCGCGCTCAGCTCCGACGAGGAGGAAGAAGAGTGAGTTTCTTTGGTGCTCTTGTAGTCCTTAAATCTTGCTGTTTATATCTTGTATCTGACTTGCTCCAATCTGGACTCCTTTCTTTTTAGAACACTGGCCCAGAGAGCGGCGAAGAGGGCCAAGGCCGCGGTGATCGTCATCGAGGATGACCCCATCGTGTCAGCAGGAGGTGGGCCCGAGATCACCTTGAAGGACCCGGCAATTACCCCTCAGAGCAGCCCCCAGCGCAGCCCCCAGCGTAAGTTCATAGTTTAGCCTTCTGCTGTCGGGCGCGCTTGAGTGCTTTTTCCTTTGTTGATATCTTGCTTGTTGACTTGTGCAGGAGTAGAGCAGCCTCATCAGGAGCGCCCGGAGGCCGGTCCCGAAGTGCCACCTGCTTCGACTGCGCCGCCAAGGGAGGAGTCCTCGGCAAGGGAGCGCTCTCCGGCAAGGGGGGACTCTCCGGCAAGGGACGGCACTGCTGATCCTACGGCGACCGAGGCCGCAACTGAAGATCTTGGCGCAGGTAATCCACTTGCCCATAAACTTTCCCTTGGGTTCTGCTTCTTCCGTTTTTTCTTTCTTGGATTTTTGATTGATTTTCCTCCCTTCTTCGTTCTTCAGACCCATCTACGGCTGAGCCAATGGAGACAGAGGGCGCCGGCGAGGAAGGTGCCGGTGCTGATGAGACCGCCGGTGAGGAGGCCGCTGGGGCTGCTGCTGCGGAAGCCGGCGAGGGGTCGGGCGATCGCACTGACGACCCTGAGGCCGCAGGAGCGCCGGGCGCTGCGCCGACCGTCGAACCCTCTGCCGCTTCTGCAGAGCCGGGCTCCGAGGAGCCCCAGCCTGGCGCCTACTTGAAGGCCAGTGACAATATCTTCATCAAGCTACCCTGGGCGTCGAGCTCCAGGGCGCCGGTCGAGGGGGAGACTTTTGACGGGGAGGTGCTTGCCTCTGCTGGACTGTCATTGGTTGACGCACCCAGCAGCAGCAGCGGCGAGCCTGAGGAGGAGCAGCTGTTGCGGAAGCTGCTGTCACTCTACCACACCCGGCAAGCCAAGCTGGCTTCCTGGGAATCGCTTGTCGCGAAGGTGGGAGTTGACATGGAAAAGCGCGCGGAGGAGCTCCGGGGCCAAAATTAGGAAGCTCTCCGGTCCCTGGCGCAGGAGCGGGAGCGAGTCGACGAGGAGCGCATGGCCTTTCTTCTCGAGAAGGCCGAGGCTGAGGAGGAACAAAGGCTGGCTGCCGAGAAGCAGTCCGCGCGGGAAGGTGAACTAGTGCAGCGGAAGGCCAACCTCGATAGCTACGAGGAAGAGCTCGCCGAGCGTGAGCGAGCACTTGGCGGGGCGCTCTAGGAGGCAAAGGACACCGCGGCAACTGCAGAGGCCGCCAAGAAAGAGCTAGAGGAGAAGGTGGCGCAGCTGGAGGCCGATATTGGGAAGAGCGGCGAGGAGCTTGCCGCGCTCAAGCGTGAGCGTGAGAAGGATGCTGCCGCCCACGGTGAGCTGCAAGGCCTTCTCGCTGAGAGGGGCAAGGAGCTCAGCGCCGCCAAGGATTCCAAAGCAGACCTGGAACTGAAGCTGGCCACGCTAACGCAGACGCTGGAGGCCGCCAAGGAGTGGGAGAAGACCTTGTCGAAGAAGGTCAAGGCTGACGCGGCGCTGCTGGAGAGCATTGCAGTTACCCAGAACTCGTTCAGAGACACAGTGGAGCACTGGACCGAGGGTCCGGTGAACACTGCCGCAGTCATCAACGAGGAGCTGGCGCAGCTGGGGATGGAGGACTTTGGGTATCCTTCCGACAAGAGTCTTCAACCCAGCGCCAAGCTCAGCCTGTTCTTCAAGGGCGTGGCGACGGCACTCCAGCAGCTCCGGGAGAGGATCCCGAAGCAGCTGGCCGGCGAGTTGCGCAAAATCTGCGCCGGGGTTCTCCAGAAGGTGCTGATGAAGGTAGCCTTCCGCAATCCAGGCCTCAGCTTCACCAACGTCCTCAGGTCCTTGCCGCCTGACGCCGATCTGGATGCACTCAAGGCCCTTGTCGCACCCATTGTGAGCGAGATCAAGAGAGTCGAGGGCGGACGCGTAGATTAGGCCGCCCATTCCTTCTTTTCCCTTGTCGCTGCTAATCATGTTATGAAAATAGTCTGTTAGAGTTGCGACAAGTTATTTTGTAATATAACTTTATTTCTGTTATCAATTGCAATGTTATTTCCTTTACTAGATTCCTTCCTTTGTATGTTTTTACCCTACACTTCTTGGGAACTTGTCGGTGCAGGCGCCCGAGCCGCGAGCGCTGAGTGCGGAACTTCAGCAGCCTGCTGGCGGCGCTGCTTCCGACAAGAAACCTTGTCGCGACTAGATGCAGCACGCTTAAGCTGTTGAGCGGACTCGAAACAAAGTAAGGGCGCAACTAGCCATGAGTTGGTTCCTCCGCGCACAGGTTTTCCATACAAAGCAGGGTCGTTCGAGGAAGATAACTCAAAAATTTAAAAAGTGATTGCTCAAACTTTGGCAACTTAGCTTTTCTGTCATTTGCTTCCCGGTAAGGCAAGTCTTCGCTTGAACGACGCCTGGCCCATACCACAATCTTCTCCTTCCCCCCTGGCAAACTTGTGTGCGAGAGAACCTTCTTTTCCTTTAAAAGAAAAAGAAAGAAGAGAAAATAATAATATGGAGCTCTTCGTCTCGTTACTGCTTACCGGGTGTAGGTGCTGCACAAAGTGTCAGATAATCGCATGCAAGAAAGGAACTAACGCATGAAATGGACAAGCTGTGTGGAGCACATGGGGTTTTACTTATGCACGGGATCTGCTCCCGACTTTGTACAAAGGATTACATGCAACAGTGGCAAGACTTGTACAAAAGGTGGTTGCCGGAACGGGTTCCGGCAACCGCGCCTTATGGGAAAAACTTACGAAGATGTTCTATGTTCCAGGAGTTGCTCACCGGAATGCCATCTTCGGTCTCAAGGCAGACAGCGCCAGGCCTTGTGACTCGTCTCACCCGATAAGGGCCTTCCCACTTCGGCGTCAACTTGTTGGAATTCTTGGCGGACTGAACGCGCCGAAGAACAAGGTCGCCTTCCTCGAAGCTTCTGGCTTTAACTTTGCGGCTATGATAGCGGCGCAAAGCTTGCTGGTATCGAGCAGCTCGTACAGCAGCCTGAAGACGATCTTCCTCAAGGAGCAGCGCGTCGTCTTGCCGCAGCTGTTCTTGCTCAAGCTCATCATAAGCGAGCACTCGAGGTGATCCATATACGAGTTCCGTGGGGAGAACTGCCTCTGCTCCATAGACTAGAGCGAAAGGTGTCTGGCCAGTGGCTCGATTTGGCGTCATTCTGATCGACCAAAGAACCACCGGCAGCTCCTCGATCCAGTTCCTTCCGCACCTGTGCAGCCTGTCGAAAGTTCTGGTCTTGAGCCCGTGCAGCACTTCAGCATTTGCCCTCTCTGCTTGACCGTTGCTTCTTGGATGAGCAACAGAAGCGAAGCAGACCTTGGCGCCAAGGTCTTGGACATACTGCATGAAGGTGCGGCTCGTGAATTGCGTGCTGTTGTCGGTGATGATCCTGTTAGGGACCCCGAAACGACAAACAATTGACCTGAAGAACTTGACTGCTGACTGTGCTGTCACCTTCCTCACTGGCTGCACTTCCGGCCACTTTGTGAACTTGTCGATTGCGACGTACAAGTACTCAAAGCCCCCGACAGCTCGGTGGAAGGGGCCGAGGATATCGAGCCCCCAGACCGAAAATGGCCAGGATAAAGGGATCGTCTGGAGAGCTTGAGCTGGCTGGTGTATCTGTTTGGAGTGGAACTGGCACGCTTCACACTCGGTTACTTGTGCAGTTGCATCCTGGAGGGCTGTCGGCCAAAAGAAACCTTGCCGGAAAGCTTTGCCGGCAAGTGCTCTTGCGCCAATGTGGTGGCCACATATGCCTCCATGTATCTCCGCCAACAGCTTTTGTCCATCTTCCCGTTGAGTCTTCTTCTGTACAGTATGCTATCGACAAATTGGTACATACTTGACTGCCGGGCTACTCTTTCCGCTTCTTCTTGTTCTTTGGGAAGTTCTCCTGTCTGAAGGAAGTGGACAATCTGTTGTTCCCATGCTGGAGCTTGTGGCTCGACAACAAGGACTAAAGGCGCATCTGCTGCTGCGGGAACATCCGCTTCCACGGCAAGGACTTGTGGTCCTGCCGGAGCTTGATGTTCCCTGGCAAGCTTGCCGGAGCAAAACTTTTCGGGAGCGTCTGCTTCAACGGAACAAACCATAAGGCTTGCCGGAGCAGACTGCCCCTCAGCATCCTTGGTGTTGATCTTGGGGACTTTCTTGGCGGCGGCTTCGGGGAGCTCTGCCGGAAAGTAGTCGCCGGAAACCAACTTCCTCTTTTTGCTTTGTCCAGTTGATGGTGTTACGGATGGTTGAGTCAACTTAAGCACAAAGATCCCTGGTTCCACAGGTAACTTTAGTGCGGCGCACTTTGACAGGCCATCAGTAATATCATTCTGAGCTCTTGGGATATGCTCCATTTGTAGGCCGTCAAAGTGCTCTTCTAGCTTCCTCACTTCATCAACATACGCTTCCATCAACGGACTCTGGTAGTTCTTGTTCACTTGTCGGACGACAAGCTGTGAGTCACCCCTGACAATGAGCTTCTTGATCCCAAGGTCTGCTGCGATTCAAAGACCGGCAAGCAATCCTTCATACTCTGCAGTATTGTTGGTTGCTTGCTCTTTGGGAAAGTGCATGTGGACTACGTACTTGAGGTGCTCTCCGGTGGGTGCGACAAGCAGCACGCCTGCACCGGCGCCTTGCAGCGAGAAGGCACCATCAAAGTACATCAGCCACTCTTTGTTTGCCTCTTTGACGGGGATGCTCGTTTCTGAAATTTCTTCATCTGGGGTTGGTGTCCACTCTGCTATGAACTCTGCCAATGCTCTGCTTTGGATAGTTGAGGTGCTCTCAAACTTGAGGCCAATGCTTGACAGTTCCAGCGCCCACTCGACAATCCTGCCCGTTGCTTGTGGATTTTGCAGTATCCTCTTCAGCGGAAAGCGAGTGACGACTGTGATCTCATGTGCTTGGAAGTAATGGCGCAGCTTTCTCGAGGCCATGAGGAGGCCGAAAAGCAACTTCTGCACACCAGAGTACCTTGATCTAGCCCCCTGCAGAAGAGAACTGACAAAGTAAACTGGGCGCTGCACCATTCTCCTTGGCATCTTATCATGTTCCTGCGCAAACCCATGTTTGACGGGACCATAGCTTGTCGGCGAAGCCCCCTGCTTGTCGCTGGATGGATCTGCCATGGTTGCTGGCTCATCATCCGCCTCCCTCTCCGCCACTAACGCAGCACTAACCACTTGATTGGTTGCTGCTATATACAGCAGCAACTTCTCTTGCGGCTTAGGTGCGACAAGTGTTGGAGTGGAGGACAGGTATCTCTTCAAGTCCTGCAGCGCAGCCTCCGCTTCCGTAGTCCATTTTATCGGACCTGCCTTTTTCAAAAGTTTGAAAAATGGCAGGGCACGCTCAGCAGATCTAGAGATAAACCTGCTGAGAGCAGCCACGCAACCGGCAAGCCTTCGTACATCCTTGACGCGCTTTGGTGCTTCGATCTGCTCGATGGCTTTGATCTTGTCAGGATTGGCTTCAATTCCCCGCTGAGACACGAAGAACCCGAGAAGCTTGCCGGAAGGGACTCCAAACACGCACTTCTTGGGGTTAAGCTTGAGGTTGATCTTGCGCAGATTTGCAAATGTCTCGTCTAAATCTTGAATCAAGGTCGCTTTGTTCTTGCTCTTTACCACTATGTCATCCATGTAAGCTTCCACATTTCTGTGCATTTGCGGCTCAAAAGCATGGTGGACTACCCTTGCGAATGTTGAACCAGCATTCTTCAAACCGAAAGGCATCCGTACGAAGCAGTACGTGCCACACGGGGTGATAAATGCGGTTTTCTCTTCATCTTCTTCTGCCATGAAGATCTGATGGTATCCTGAGTATGCATCAAGAAATGAAAGCAAATCACATCCGGCTGTGGAGTCAACAATCTGGTCAATACGCGGCAAGGGAAATGGGTCTTCGGGACAAGCTTTATTAACATCAGTGAAGTCAATACACAGTCTCCATTTCCCGTTAGCTTTGCGCACAACAACAGGATTGGCCAACCACGTGGGATGGAGTACTCCTCTGACAAGGCCTGCTGCTTCCAACTTCTTGATTTCTTCTGCGATGAATTCTTGGCGCTCTACTGCCTGCTTCCTGACTCTCTGCTTGACGGGCCGCGCATGAGGACAGACGGCAAGGTGGTGCTCAATCACTTTCCTGGGAACACCGGGGATATCAGACGGTTGCCACGCAAACACATCGACATTCGCCCGCAGGAAAGCAACGAGCGCGCTTTCCTATTTGGGGTCAAGAGTGGCGCTGATGGTGAAGGTACCACCAGTACCATCCTCCTTGGCGGACACCTTCTTAGTCTCAGGTGGAGCTGCCATTGCCTTCTTACACTTGCCGGTGGAGCTCGATGGTGCGTCCTCGACGGTAGCGCAGCACTCCGAAGAGGTGCGCTTGCCGGAGTAGGCATCAGAGCTCTTGCCGGACTTGGTCTTCTTCTTCCCCCCGGGAGCTTCAGCGACAAGTGTCCTGCGTTCTGCTGTGGCTGCTGCTTCCCGGTAGATCTTGTCGGCACAGATAAGAGCATCCTTCTTGTCGCCAGGGACAGAGATGACACTTATTGGGCCTGGCATTTTTAGTACGTTGTACGCATAGTGAGAGGCTGCCATGAACTTGGCGAGTGCCGGACGGCCAAGGATTCCATTATAAGGTAATGGAAAGTCGGCAACGTCAAACATGACCCTCTCAGTCCTGAAGTTCAGCTCACTGCCAAATGTTACCGGCAACGTGATCTTTCCCTTTGGCTTGCTCCTTCCCGGGTTGATTCCTTGAAATGTGCCGGTCTCTTCGAGCTCGTTGTCAGGGATCTGGAGCTTCTGGAGCACCGCAGAGGAGATCAGGTTCAAGCCGGCCCCGCCGTCAACTAGCATCTTAGTGACCTTGAGGTTGCGGATTGTTGGTGAAACCAACATCGGCAAGCACCCGACCGCAGTTATGCGATCCGGGTGGTCCTCAATATCAAAGATGATAGGCGTGCCGGACCATTTCATAGGCTTGCGTGATTCGACGGGTGGTTCTGCTGCATTAACTTCCCGCACCCACTGCTTGAGCTGGCGGTGCGAGGCATGCAGAGAAGCACCACCGTCAACGCACAGGACCTCTGTGGCTTTCTGGAACTCCTGCTCATCAGTCTCCTCATCATCCATATCTTCATCGTCGTCGTCATCTTCATCCTTGTCGCGGCCGCGAGGAGGTCTGTCTCCTTGCCGCTGCTTGGCCTTGCCGCGGCGTCCTCCTCGACCGGGACGTTTCTTGCTGGATCCACCAGCTCCTTCCTGGGCCTTCTCCTTGTCGCGCTGCTCGTATTCAGCTTTCTGTTGCTCAACAAGCTGCTCGACTCTCTTACAGTTCTGAAGATCATGGCCCTTGGTGCGGTGAATCTTGCAATATTGCTTGTTGGTGTCGTCCTGCTTGTCGGCGACCGCCACCTCCACGGCAACCTCCTTGCCGGAGTCACCAGCTTTGGCTTCCTTGGCGCCACCACCGTTGCCGGACTGCTCAACAACTAGCACTTCTTTGCCTTTCCTCCTTTTGTTGTTCTGCCGCCGGTTTTTCCTTGTCGGGGCAGTATCTTCACTATCAGATCCTCCCACTCCTATATTTTCTCCGGGGAGTCTCCTCCCTTCCTCATCACGCGCACACTTGTCGGCCAGTCTATATAACTCACTGACGTCCCTGATCTTGCACATCGCCATTTCCTCCCGCATCCTGCGGTTCCGCACATTCTGATGGAACGCACTGATCACCGCGGCAGGGTGGACGTCTGGGATGTTGTGCTGCACACTACTGAATCTCTGAATGTACTTGCGCAGGGGCTCTCCTTCCTTCTGGGCGAGCAGATGAAGATCACTCTCCTGGCCATGAGGCTTGTGTCCGCCTGTAAAGGCGCCGACAAACTGATGGCACAGATCAGCCCAAGAGGATATGGAGTTGTCCGGCAAGTGCATGAGCCAGGATCTGACATTGGGCTTGAGCACCAGTGGGAAGTAGTTGGCAAGGATCTTGTCATCTCGTCCCCCGGCAGCTTGCACCGCAATGGTGTAGATGCTGAGGAACTCTGACGGATGCGTCTTGCCGTCATACTTCTCCGGTACGTCTGGCTTGAAATTCTTTGTACTGGGCCACTGGACTTGCCGCAGCTCACGAGTGAACGCAGGACAACCTACTGCGTACGGCAGATCGCCTGGTTCCACTGGCGCATGCATGTCAACAGAGGGCCCAGCGCGCTTGTCGGATTGACGTCGCGCTTCTCTTCGGCGCTCGATGCGGGTTCGAGCGTCTTCTTGTTGTCGATCATGAAGAACTTGGCGCTGATCGCGACGAGCTCGTGGATCCAACGATGTAGTGGAGTCGCTGTCGAGGTGGATCTGGCGAGTCGGCGATCTTGGCCTTTGGGGCGGTGATTGCATGGTAGTTGCACCTCCGCCCGTTTCGTCGCCACCGGCTCGCGTCCAGCAACCCTGCCGCGGCGGCGACGCGCTCGGCCGCCTTGGAGTGTCGCCGTTGGCGTAGCCGATGAGACTCTGAATGGTGTCCCTCCATTTGTCGATCTTGTCCGACGTCGGAGGGTAATCTAGGAGAAGTTGAGCTCGCGCCAAAGCTTCTGCTGGAGTGGTGGGTGGCAGTGGCGGACGGCGCGAGGAGCGGGACGTGCTCGAACTTCTAACTATGTTAGAAGGAGCAGTATCCTGTCCAGGCGACCGTGCCCCGCTCGTGCCAGCACGCTGGCGTGCATGCTGGTCTTGAGCGCCCCGAGATCCACCAGCTTGGTCTTGGGCTATCATGCGTATGGCACTGCTAGTGCCATGACGTTGTTGATCTTGCGCCTCCTGAGAGTGGCGTGGAACATCTACAGTCGCCGAGGTTTGTGCAGCCTTGTTCTTGGACCTGGCGGCATCATGAGCTTCCTCGTCGACGTCCTTTCTTCTGCCGGCGTCCATCCCACCACTCGTTTGCTCCAACGGTGAAGGAAATAAAGATCTAGCTCGTGTGAACGCCGGATCTGGTTCACACAATCTCAACACCCCCTACCTGGCGCGCCAAAGATGTCGGGGAAACTGATCCACGAACACCTATGGGGCCGGCGGACCGGGCCCCTTTCGGTTCGGCGGGGGGTGAAGGTCGCACGAAGAGCAGATCGAGGCGAGGCACACGAGCAGTTTACCCAGCTTCGGAGCTCTCCGGAGAGATAACACTCCTACTGCTGCTTGTCTGGTTGTATTATCTGGTCTTCTTGCTCTCGAGCGAGAGTGTGTGATGTTTTCTGGGCTACGAATGAATCGAAGCAAACTGTCTGAACCCCCCGAACCCCCTCTACGTTGTGCATGGGCCTCCTTTTATACACTAAAGGGGTCGCCGACAGGTGGCAACGCAGAGGGGGGTAAAAACGTAAAAAGCGAGGTAGTTGATACAGTTGCTTGTACAGTGCACCCTACCTAACCCTGACGGCAGGGCACAAGGGCATTAAATGCCCGTCTAAGTTGCCCGAACAGTGCAGAAAAGGACCATTAGGGGCGCCAGCGTTCGCCACGATGGCGATCTTGTCAGCTTCGCATGCCACTGCGCACCGCTGGCTGCACAGCCTCCCACCACGCGTGCCCGGAGAGGCCCTAGAGCGACTCGTTGGTGGATACGCTGGAGCGTGGGCTCAGAGTGGCCGCCTGCCGCGGCAAGCGCCTTGCCACTGTTGTTATCTCGCCGGGTCCAGAAGCTCGTCGCTCACTGGGCCTCGGTGTACCTTGTTTAGTCTTCCCGGCAAGCTCCTCTTGCCGGGGCCTTGTTGCCTTGCCGGAGCGCGTGGCGCATCACGGCAAGTTCCTTGGAGCGCCTTGGTTGGCCTTCTCGGCAAGCTCCTCTTGCCGGGGTCTTGTCTCCTTAGCTTAAATACTTTGTTCTTGGATGGCTCCAAGGGAACCTTGGGGGATCTTGGCGTTCGCTCGGCAAGCCTTTGCCGCGGGGTGCTGCAACTGCCCGTGCACAAGTTCGGGGTACTAGGGTACCCCTATTCTAGTACACCGACACCAGTGCATATAAATTGGTTGAAAAATCAAATATGTGTCCTTGGGTGCATGCTTAGTTACCATGTGTGAATTTTTGTGATTTTTCGGGGTTTGTTTGGACATTTTTATGCATTAACTGAGATTTCAATGCATTTATATGCATAATTCAAATTTGAACTACATGCACATGCTGCAGTAAATATAAATTGGTTGAAAAAGTCAAATATGGGTCCTTGGGTGCATGCTTAGGTCCCATGCAAGAAATGGGAATGAATTTCAAACACCAGGGCACCATTGATTGCCGGCAAAACATTGAGATGCCTGGTTTTTAAATTCTAGCGAATCCAAAACTCGTCTGAAATTCATGAAACTTGGCACGCTATCATGGAGCGGCAACAACATGTTGTGGTACAAATTTTGTCCCATTTGGGCTAGGTTTGGGTATATGCTTCTCACAAACCAGAGCTTCTCACAACAAGCATGATGGTTTTCGGCTGGGAACGTCCCACCTTTGGGAATGAAACGATATCCATTGCCTCTTGTTGCTTTCCAATTGTTTTCTCGTGTCAAAATAGAACAACAGGAGTGTTGTGTGAATTTTTGTGATTTTTTGGGGTTCATTTGGACATCTTTTATGCACTAACTGAGTTTTCAATGCATTTATGTGCATAATTCAAATTTGAACTACATGCACATGCTCCAGTGCATATAAATTGGTTGAAATATCAAATATGTGTCCTTGGGTGCGTGCTTAGTTACCATGCTATAAATAGGAATGAATTTCAAACACCAGGGCACCGTTGATTGCTGGCAAAACATTGAGATGCCTGGTTTTTAAATTCTAGTAAATCCAAAACTCGTCTGAATTCAAGAAACTTGGCATGCTATCATGGAGCGGCATAAACATGTTGTGGTACAAATTTTGTCCCATTTAGGGCAGGTTTGAGTATATGCTTCTCACAAACCGGAGCTTCTCACAACAAGCATACTAGTTTTCGGTAGGGAACGTCCCACCTTTGGGGACGAAACGATATCCATTGCCTCTTATTGCTTTCAAATTTTTTCTCGTGTCAACATAGAACAACAGGAGTGTTGTGGGAACTTTTGTGATTTTTGGGGTTCGTTTGGACATTTTTATGCATTAACAGAGTTTTCAATGCATTTATGTGCACAATTCAAATTTGAACTACATGCACATGCTCCAGTGCATATAAATTGGTTGATAAATCAAATATATCTCCTTGGGTGCAAGCTTAGGTCCCATGCAAGAAATGGTACTGAATTTCAAACACCAGGGCACCGTTGATTGCCGGCAAAACATTGATATGCCTGGTTTTTAAATTCTTGCAAATCCAAAACTCGTATGAAATTCATGAAACTTGGCATGCTATCATGGAGCGGCATCAACATGTCATGGTATAAATTTTGTCCCATTTGGGGCAGGTTTGGGTATATGCATCTCACAAACCAGAGCTTCTCACAACAAGCATGATGGTTATCGGTTGGGAACGTCCCACCTTTGGGGATGAAACAATATCCATTGCCTCTTATTGCTTTCAAAAAATTTCTCGTGTCAACAGAGAACAGCAGGAGTGTTGTGTGAATTTTTGTGATTTTTCGGGGTTCGTTTAGACATTTTTATGCATTAACTGAGTTTTTAATGCATTTATGTGCATAATTCAAATTTGAACTACATGCACATGCTGTAGTGCATATGAATTGGTTGAAAAATCAAAGATGTGTCCTTGGGTGCATGCTTAGGTCCCATGCAAGAAATGGGAATGAATTTCAAACACCAGGGCACCGATGGTTGCCGGCAAAACATTGAGATGCCTGGCTTTTAAATTCTAGTAAATCCAAAACTCGTCGGAAATTCATGAAACTTGGCATGCTATCATGGAGCGGCATGGACATGTCGTGGTACAAATTTTGTCCCATTTGGGGCAGGTTTCGGTATAGGCTTCTCACAAACCAGAGCTTCTCACAACAAGCATGATGGTTTTCAGAGGGGAACGTCCCACCGTTGGGGATGAAACAATATCCATTGCCTCTTATTGCTTTCTAATTTTTTCTAGTCTCAACATAGAACAACAGGAGTGTTGTGTGAATTTTCGTGATTTTTCGGGGTTTGTTTGGACATTTTTATGCATTAACTGAGATTTCAATGCATTTATATGCATAATTCAAATTTGAACTACATGCACATGCTGCAGTAAATATAAATTGGTTGAAAAAATCAAATATGGGTCCTTGGGTGCATGCTTTGGTCCCATGCAAGAAATGGGAATGAATTTCAAACACCAGGGCACCATTGATTGCCGGGAAAACATTGAGATGCCTGGTTTTTAAATTCTAGCGAATCCAAAACTCGTCTGAAATTCATGAAACTTGGCACGCTATCATGGAGCGGCAACAACATGTCGTGTTACAAATTTTGTCCCATTTGGGCTAGGTTTGGGTATATGCTTCTCACAAACCAGAGCTTCTCACAACAAGCATGATGGTTTTCGGCTGGGAACATCCCACCTTTGGGGATGAAACGATATCCATGGCCTGTTGTTGCTTTCCAATTGTTTTCTCGTGTCAAAATAGGACAACAGGAGTGTTGTGTGAATTTTTGTGATTTTTTGGGGTTCATTTGGACATCTTTTATGCATTAACCGAGTTTTCAATGCATTTATGTGCATAATTCAAATTTGAACTACATACACATGCTCCAGTGCATATAAATTGGTTGAAAAATCAAATATGTGTCCTTGGGTGCATGCTTAGTTACCATGCTATAAATAGGAATGAATTTCAAACACCAGGGCACCGTTGATTGCCGGCAAAACATTGAGATGCCTGGTTTTTAAATTCTAGTAAATCCAAAACTCGTCTGAATTCAAGAAACTTGGCATGCTATCATGGAGCGGCATAAACATGTTGTGGTACAAATTTTGTCCCATTTAGGGCAGGTTTGAGTATATGCTTCTCACAAACCGGAGCTTCTCACAACAAGCATGATGGTTTTCGGTAGGGAACGTCCCACCTTTGGGGACGAAACAATATCCATTGCCTCTTATTGCTTTCAAATTTTTTCTCGTGTCAACATAGAACAACAGGAGTGTTGTGGGAATTTTTGTGATTTTTCAGGGTTCGTTTGGACATTTTTATGCATTAACAGAGTTTTCAATGCGTTTATGTGCACAATTCAAATTTGAACTACATGCACATGCTCCAGTGCATATAAATTGGTTGATAAATCAAATATGTGTCCTTGGGTGCAAGCTTAGGTCCCATGCAAGAAATGGTAATGAATTTCAAACACCAGGGCACCGTTGATTGCCGGCAAAACATTGATATGCCTGGTTTTTAAATTCTTGTAAATCCAAAACTCGTATGAAATTCATGAAACTTGGCATGCTATCATGGAGCAGCATCAACATGTCATGGTATAAATTTTGTCCCATTTGGGGCAGGTTTGGGTATATGCATCTCACAAACCAGAGCTTCTCACAACAAGCATGATGGTTATCGGTTGGGAACGTCCCACCTTTGGGGATGAAACAATATCCATTGCCTCTTATTGCTTTCAAAAAATTTCTCATGTCAACAGAGAACAGCAGGAGTGTTGTGTGAATTTTTGTGATTTTCGGGGTTTGTTTAGACATTTTTATGCATTAACTGAGTTTTTAATGCATTTATGTGCATAATTCAAATTTGAACTACATGCACATGCTCTAGTGCATATAAATTGGTTGAAAAACCAAATATGTGTCCTTGGGTGCATGCTTAGGTCCCATGCAAGAAATGGGAATGAATTTCAAACACCAGGGCACCATTGGTTGCCGGCAAAACATTGAGATGCCTGGTTTTTAAATTCTAGTAAATCCAAAACTCGTCGGAAATTCATGAAACTTGGCATGCTATCATGGAGCAGCATGGACATGTCGTGGTACAAATTTTGTCCCATTTGGGGCAGGTTTCGGTATAGGCTTCTCACAAACCAGAGCTTCTCACAACAAGCATGATGGTTTTCGGAAGGGAATGTCCCACCGTTGGGGATGAAACGATATCCATTGCCTCTTATTGCTTTCTAATTTTTTCTGGTCTCAACATAGAACAACAGGAGTGTTGTGTGAATTTTTGTGATTTTTCTGGGTTTGTTTGGACATTTTTATGCATTAACTGAGATTTCAATGCATTTATATGCATAATTCAAATTTGAACTACATGCACATGCTGCAGTAAATATAAATTGGTTGAAAAAAAATCAAATATGGGTCCTTGGGTGCATGCTTAGGTCCCATGCAAGAAATGGGAATGAATTTCAAACAACAGGGCACCATTGATTGCCGGCAAAACATTGAGATGCCTGGTTTTCAAATTCTAGCGAATCCAAAACTCGTCTGAAATTCATGAAACTTGGCACGCTATCATGGAGCGGCAACAACATGTCGTGGTACAAACTTTGTCCCATTTGGGCTAGGTTTGGGTATATGCTTCTCACAAACCAGAGCTTCTCACAACAAGCATGATGGTTTTCGGCTGGGAACTTCCCACCTTTGGGGATGAAACGATATCCTTTGCCTCTTATTGCTTTCAATTTTTTTTTGTGTCAAAATAGGACAACAGGAGTGTTGTGTGAATTTTTGTGATTTTTCGGGGTTTGTTTGGATATTTTTAGGCATTAACTGAGTTTTCAATGCATTTATGTGCATAATTCAAATTTGAACTACATCCACATGCTCCAGTGCATATAAATTGGTTGAAAAATTAAATAGGTGTCCTTGTGTGCTTGCTAAGGTCACATGCAAGAAATGGGAATGAAGTTCAAACACCAGGGCACCATTGATTGCCGGCAAAACATTGAGATTTCTAGTTTTTAAATTCTAGTAAATCCAAAACTCGTCTGAAATTCATGAAACTAGGCATGCTATCATGGAGCGGCATCAACATGCCGTGGTACAAATTTTCCCATTTGGGGCAGGTTCGGGTATATGCTTCTCACAAACCGGAGCTTCTCACAACAAGGATGATGGTTTTCGGTAGGGAACATCCCACCTTTGGAGAGGAAACGATATCCATTGCCTCTTGTTGCTTTCCAATTGTTTTCTCGTGTCAAAATAGAACAACGGGAGTGTTGTGTGAATTTTTGTGATTTTTTGGGGTTCATTTGGACATCTTTTATGCATTAACAGAGTTTTCAATGCATTTATGTGCATAATTCAAATTTGAACTACATGCACATGCTCCAGTGCATATAAATTGGTTGAAAAATCAAATATGTGTCCTTGGGTGCATGCTTAGTTCCCATGCTATAAATAGGTATGAATTTCAAACATTAGGGCAACGTTGATTGCCGGCAAAACATTGAGATGCCTGGTTTTTAAATTCTAGTAAATCCAAAACTCATCTGAAATTCAAGAAACTTGGCATGCTATCATGGAGCGGCATAAACATTTCGTGTTACAAATTTTGTCCCATTTGGGGTAGGTTTGGGTATATCCTTCTCACAAACCGGAGCTTCTCACAACACGCAAGATGGTTTTCGGTAGGGAACGTCCCACCGTTGGGGATGAGTTTTGGATATATCCAATGCCTTTGATTGCTTTCAATTTTTTTTCTTATGTCAACATAGAACAACAGGAGTGTTGTGTGAATTTTTGTGACTTTTTGGGGTTTGTTTGGACTTGTTTATACATTATATGAATTTTCAATGCATTTATGTGCATAATACAAATTTGAACTACATGCACATGCTGCAGTGCATATAAATTGGTTGAAAAATCAAATATGTGTCCTTGGGTGCAAGCTTAGGTCCCATGCAAGAAATGGTAATGAATTTCAAACACCAGGGCACCGCTGATTGCCGGCAAAACATTGATATGCCTGGTTTTTAAATTCTTGTAAATGCAAAACTCGTATGAAATTCATGAAACTTGGCATCCTATCATGGAGCGGCATCAACATGTCATGGTATAAATTTTGTCCCATTTGGGGCAGGTTTGGGTATATGCTTCTCACAAACCAGAGCTTCTCACAACAAGCATGATGATTATCGGTTGGGAACGTCCCACCTTTGGGGATGAAACAATATCCATTGCCTCTTATTGCTTTCAAGTTCTTTTCTCGTGTCAAAATAGAACAACAGGAGTGTTGTGTGAATTTTGTGAATTTTCGACGTTCGTTTGGACATTTTTATGCATTAACTGAGTTTTCAATGCATTTATGTGCATAATTCAAATTTGAACTACATGCACATGCTCCAGTGCATATAAATTGATTGAAAAATCAAATATGTGTCCTTGGGTGCATGCTTAGGTCCCATGCAAGAAATGGGAATGAATTTCAAACACCAGGGCACCATTGATTGCCGGTAAAACATTGAGATGCCTGGTTTTTAAATTCTAGTAAACTCAAAACTAGTCTGAAATTCATGAAACTGGGCATGCTATCATGGAGCGGCATCAACATGCCATGGTACAAATTTTGTCCCATTTGGGGCAGGTTTGGTTATATGCTTCTCACAACCCGGAGCTTCTCGCAACAAGTATGATGGTTTTTGGTAGGGAACGTCCCACCTTTGGGGACAAAACGATATCCATTGCCTCTTATTGCTTTCTAATATTTTTTCTCGTGTCAACATAGAAAAGCAGGAGTGTTGTGTGAATTTTTGTGACTTTTCGGTGTTTGTTTGGACATTTTCATGCATTAACTGCGTTTTCAATGCATTTATGTGCATAACTCAAATTTGAACTACATGCACATGCTCCAGTGCATATAAATTGGTTGAAAAATCAAATATGTGTCCTTGGGTGCATGCTTAGGTCCCATGCAAGAAATGCGAATGAATTTCAAACACCAGGGCACCGTTGATTTCCAGCAAAACATTGAGATGCCTGGTTTTTAAATTCCAGTAGATCCGAAACTCGTCTGTAATTCATTAAACTTGGCATGCTATCATGGAGCGGCATCAACATGTCGTGGTACAAATTTTGTCCCATTTTGGGCAGGTTTGGGTATATGCTTCTCACAAACCGGAGCTTCTCACAACAAGCATGATGGTTTTTGGTAGGGAACGTCCCACCTTTGGGGACAAAACGATATCCATTGCCTCTTATTGCTTTCAAATTTGTTTCACGTGTAAACATAGAACAACAGGAGTGTTGTGTGATTTTTTGTGATTTTGGGGGGTTCGTTTGGACATTTTTATGCATTAACTGAGTTTTCAATGCATTTATGTGCATAATTCAAATTTGAACTACATGCACATGCTCCAGTGCATATAAATTGGTTGAAAAATCAAATATGTGTCCTTGGGTGCATGCTTAGGTCCCATGCAAGAAATGAGAATGAATTTCAAACACCGAGGCACCGTTGATTGCCGGCAAAACATTGAGATGCTTGGTTTTTAAAATCTTGTAAACTCAAAACTAGTCTGGAATTCATGAAACTGGGCATGCTATCATGGAGCGGCATCAACATGCCGTGGTACAAATTTTGTCCCATTTGGGGCAGGTTTGGGTATATCCTTCTCACAAACCGGAGCTTCTCGCAACAAGCATGATGGTTTTTGGTAGGGAACGTCCCACCTTTGGGGACAAAACGATATCCATTGCCTCTTATTGCTTTCTAATTTTTTTCTCATGTCAACATAGAACAACAGGAGTGTTGTGTGAATTTTTGTGATTTTTCAAGGTTCGTTTGGACATTTTTATGCATTAACTCAGTTTTCAATGCATTTACATGCAAAATTTAAATTTGAACTACATGCACATGCTCCAGTAAATATAAATTGGTTGAAAAATCAAATTTGTGTCCATGGGTGCATGCTTAGGCGCCATGCAAGAAATGGGAATGAATTTCAAACACCAGGGCACCGTTGATTGCCGACAAAACATTGAGATGCCTGGTTTTTAAATTCTAGTAAATCCAAAACTCGTCTGAAATTCATGAAACTTGGCATGCTACGATGGAGCGGCATCAACATACCGTGGTACAAATTTTGTCCCATTTGGGGCAGGTTTGGGTATATGCTTCTCACAATCCGGAACTTCTCACAACAAGTATGATGGTTTATGGTAGGGAACGTCCCACCTTTGGGGACAAAACGATATCCATTGCCTCTTTTTGCTTTCTAATATTTTTTTCTCGTGTCAACATAGAAAAACAGGAGTGTTGTGTGAATTTTTGTGACTTTTCGGTGTTCGTTTGGACATTTTCATGCATTAACTGCGTTTTCAATGCATTTATGTGCATAATTCAAATTTGAAGTACATGCACATGCTCCAGTGCATATAAATTGGTTGAAAAATCAAATATGTGTCCTTGGGTGCATGCTTAGGTCCCATGCAAGAAATGCGAATGAATTTCAAACACCAGGGCACCGTTGATTGCCAGCAAAACATTGAGATGCCTGGTTTTTAATTTCCAGTAGATCTGAAACTCGTCTGTAATTCATTAAACTTGGCATGCTATCATGGAGCGGCATCAACATGTCGTGGTACAAATTTTGTCCCATTTTGGGCAGGTTTGGGTATATGCTTCTCACAAACCGGAGCTTCTCACAACAAGCATGATGGTTTTTGGTAGGGAATGTCCCACCTTTGGGGACAAAACGATATCCATTGCCTCTTATTGCTTTCAAATTTGTTTCATGTGTAAACATAGAACAACAGGAGTGTTGTGTGATTTTTTGTGATTTTGGGGGGTTCGTTTGGACATTTTTATGCATTAACTGAGTTTTCAATGCATTTATGTGCATAATTCAAATTTGAACTACATGCACATGCTCGAGTGCATATAAATTGGTTGAAAAATCAAATATGTGTCCTTGGGTGCATGCTTAGGTCCCATGCAAGAAATGAGAATGAATTTCAAACACCGGGGCACCGTTGATTGCCGGCAAAACATTGAGATGCTTGGTTTTTAAAATCTAGTAAACTCAAAACTAGTCTGGAATTCATGAAACTGGGCATGCTATCATGGAGCGGCATCAACATGCCGTGGTACAAATTTTGTCCCATTTGGGGCAGGTTTGGGTATATCCTTCTCACAAACCGGAGCTTCTCGCAACAAGCATGATGGTTTTTGGTAGGGAACGTCCCACCTTTGGGGACAAAACGATATACATTGCCTCTTATTGCTTTCTAATTTTTTTCTCATGTCAACATAGAACAACAGGAGTGTTGTGTGAATTTTTGTGATTTTTCAAGGATCGTTTGGACATTTTTATGCATTAACTGAGTTTTCAATGCATTTACATGCAAAATTTAAATTTGAACTACATGCACATGCTCCAGTAAATATAAATTGGTTGAAAAATCAAATTTGTGTCCTTGGGTCATGCTTAGGTGCCATGCAAGAAATGGGAATGAATTTCAAACACCAGGGCACCGTTGATTGCCGACAAAACATTGAGATGCCTGGTTTTTAAATTCTAGTAAATCCAAAACTCGTCTGAAATTCATGAAACTTGGCATGCTATGATGGAGCGGCATCAACATACCGTGGTACAAATTTTGTCCCATTTGGGGCAGGTTTGGGTATATGCTTCTCACAATCCGGAGCTTCTCACAACAAGTATGATGGTTTTTTGTAGGGAACGTCCCACCTTTGGGGACAAAACGATATCCATTGCCTGTTATTGCTTTCTAATATTTTTTCTCGTGTCAACATAGAAAAACAGGAGTGTTGTGTGAATTTTTGTGACTTTTCGGTGTTCGTTTGGACATTTTCATGCATTAACTGCGTTTTCAATGCATTTATGTGCATAATTCAAATTTGAACTACATGCACATGCTCCAGTGCATATAAATTGGTTGAAAAATCAAATATGTGTCCTTGGGTGCATGCTTAGGTCCCATGCAAGAAATGCAAATGAATTTCAAACACCAGGGCACCGTTGATTGCCAGCAAAACATTGAGATGCCTGGTTTTTAAATTCCAGTAGATCCGAAACTCGTCTGAAATTCATTAAACTTGGCATGCTATCATGGAGCGGCATGAAAATGTCGTGTCACAAATTTTGTCCCATTTTGGGCAGGTTTGGGTATATGCTTCTCACAAACCGGAGCTTCTCACAACAAGCATGATGGTTTTTGGTAGGGAACGTCCCACCTTTGGGGACAAAACGATATCCATTGCCTCTTATTGCTTTCAAATTTGTTTCACGTGTAAACATAGAACAACAGCAGTGTTGTGCGATTTTTTGTGATTTTGGGGGGTTCGTTTGGACATTTTTATGCATTAACTGAGTTTTCAATGCATTTATGTGCATAATTCAAATTTGAACTACATGCACATGCTCCAGTGCATATAAATTGGTTGAAAAATCAAATATGTGTCCTTGGGTGCATGCTTAGGTCCCATGCAAGAAATGAGAATGAATTTCAAACACCGGGGCACCGTTGATTGCCGGCAAAACATTGAGATGCTTGGTTTTTAAATTCTAGTAAATCCAAAACTCGTCTGGAATTCTTGAAACTTAGCATGCTACCATGGAGCGGCATCAACATACCGTGTTACAAATTTTGTCCCATTTGGGGTAGGTTTGGGTATATCCTTCTCACAAACCGGAGCTTCTCACAACAAGCATGATGGTTTTCGGTAGGGAACGTCCTACCGTTGGGGATGAAACGATATCCAATGCCTTTGATTGCTTTCAATTTTTTTTCTTATGTCAACATAGAACAACAGGAGTGTTGTATGAATTTTTGTGACTTTTTGGGGTTTGTTTGGACTTGTTTATACATTATATGAATTTTCAATGCATTTATGTGCATAATACAAATTTGAACTACATGCACATGCTGCAGTGCATATAAATTGGTTGAAAAATCAAATATGTGTCCTTGGGTGCATGCTTAGGTCCCATGCAAGAAATGGGAATGAATTTCAAACACCAGGGCACCGTTGATTGCAGGCAAAACATTGAGACGCCTGGTTTTTAAATTCTAGTAAATCTGAAACTCGTCTGAAATTCATTGAACTCGGCATGCTATCATGGAGCGGCATCAACACGCCGTGGTACAAATTTTGTCCCATTTGGGGCAGGTTTGGGTATATGCTTCTCACAATCCGGAGCTTCTCACAACAAGTATGATGGTTTTTGGTAGGGAACGTCCCACCTTTGGGGACAAAACGATATCCATTGCCTCTTATTGCTTTCTAATATTTTTTCTCGTGTCAACATAGAAAAAGAGGAGTGCTGTGTGAATTTTTGTGACTTTTCGGGGTTCGTTAGGACATTTTTATGCATTAATTGCGTTTTCAATGCATTTATGTGGATAATTCAAATTTGAACTACATGCACATGCTCCAGTGCATATAAATTGGTGGAAAAATCAAATATGTGTCCTTGGGTGCATGCTTAGGTCCCATGCAAGAAATGAGAATGAATTTCAAACACCGGGGAACCGTTGATTGCCGGCAAAACATTGAGATGCTTGGTTTTTAAATTCTAGTAAATCCAAAACTCGTCTGAAATTCATGAAACTTGGCATGCTATCATGGAGCGGCATCAGCATGCCGTTGTACAAATTTTATCCCATTTGGGGTAGGTTTGGGTATATGCTTCTCACAAATCGGAGCTTCTCACAACAAGCATGATGGGTTTTGGTAGGGAACGTCCCACCTTTGGGGACAAAACTATATCCATTGCCTCTTATTGCTTTCAAATTTGTTTCTCGTGTAAACATGGAACAACAGTAGTGTTGTGTGAATTTTTGTGATTTTGGGGGGTTTGTTTGGACATTTTTATGCATTAACTGAGTTTTCAATGCATTTATGTGCATAATTCAAATTTGAACTACATGCACATGCTCCAGTGCATATAAATTGGTTGAAAAATCAAATGTGTCCTTGGGTGCATGCTTAGGTTCCATGCAAGAAATGAGAATGAATTTCAAACACCAGGGCACCGTTGATTACCGGCAAAACATTGAGATGCCTGGTTCTTAAATTCTATTAAATCCAAAACTTGTCTGAAATTCATGAACCTTGGCATGCTATCATGGAGCGGCATTAGCATGCCATGGTACAAATTTTGTCTCATTTGGGGTAGGTTTGGGTATATGCTTCTCACAAACCGGAGCTTCTCAAAACAAGCATGATGGTTTTCGGTAGGGAACGTCCCTCCTTTGGGGACAAAACAATATCCATTGCCTCTTATTGCTTTCAATTTTTGTTCTCATGTCAACATAGAACAACAGGAGTGTTGTGTGCATTTTTGTGATTTTCGGGGTTGGTTTGGACATTTTTAGGTATTTACAGAGTTTTCAATGCATTTATGTGCATAGTTCAAATTCGAACTACATGCACATGCTCCAGTGCATATAAATTGGTTGAAAAATCAAATTTGTGTCCTTGGGTGCATGCTTAGGTCCCATGCAAAAAATGGGAATGAATTTCAAACTCCAGGGCTCCCTTGATTGCCTGCAAAACATTGAGATGCTTCGTTTTTAAATTCTAGTAAATCCAAAACTCGTCTGAAATTCATGAAACTTGGTAGCTATCATGGAGCGGCATCAACATGCCGTGGTACAAATTTTGTCCCATTTGGGGCAGGTTTGGGTCTATGCTTCTCACAAACCGGAGCTTCTCGCAACAAGCATGGTGGGTTTTGGTAGGGAACGTCCCACCTTTGGGGACAAAACGATATCCATTGCCTCTTATTGCTTTCTAATTTTTTTCTCGTGTCAACATAGAACAACAGGAGTGTTGTGTGATTTTTTTGTGATTTTTTGGGGTTTGTTTGGACGTTTTTATGCATTAACTGAGTTTTCAATGCATTTATGTGCATAAGTCAAATTTGAACTACATGCACATGCTCCAGTACATATAAATTGGTTGAAAAATCAAATCTGTGTCCTTGGGTGCATGCTTAGGTCCCATGCAAGAAATGGGAATGAATTTCAAACACCAGGGCACCGTTGATTGCAGGCAAAACATTGAGACGCCTGGTTTTTAAATTCTAGTAAATCCGAAACTCGTCTGAAATTCATTAAACTCGGCATGCTATCATGGAGCGGCATCAACACGCCGTGGTACAAATTTTGTCCCATTTGTGGCAGGTTTGGGTATATGCTTCTCACAAACCAGAGCTTCTCACAACAAGCATGATGATTATCGGTTGGGAACGTCCCACCTTTGGGGATGAAACAATATCCATTGCCTCTTATTGCTTTCAAATTCTTTTCTCGTGTCAAAATGGAACAACAGGAGTGTTGTGTGAATTTTTGTGAATTTTCGGCGTTCGTTTGGACATTTTTATGCATTAACTGAGTTTTCAATGCATTTATGTGCATAATTCAAATTTGAACTACATGCACATGCTCCAGTGCATATAAATTGATTGAAAAATCAAATATGTGTCCTTGGGTGTATGCTTAGGTCCCATGCAAGAAATGGGAATGAATTTCAAACACCAGGGCACCGTTGATTGCCGGTAAAACATTGAGATGCCTGGTTTTTAAATTCTAGTAAACTCAAAACTAGTCTGAAATTCATGAAACTAGGCATGCTATCATGGAGCAGCATCAACATGCCATGGTACAAAATTTGTCCCATTTGGGGCAGGTTTGGGTATATGCTTCTCACGACCCGGAGCTTCTCGCAACAAGCATGATGGTTTTTGGTAGGGAACGTCCCACCTTTTTGGACAAAACAATATCCATTGCCTCTTATTGCTTTCTAATTTTTTTCTCATGTCAACATAGAACAACAGGAGTGTTGTGTGAATTTTTGTGATTTTTCAAGGTTCGTTTGGACATTTTTATGCATTAACTGAGTTTTCAATGCATTTACATGCAAAATTTAAATTTGAACTACATGCACATGCTGCAGTAAATATAAATTGGTTGAAAAATCAAATTTGTGTCCTTGGGTGCATGCTTAGGCGCCATGCAAGAAATGGGAATGAATTTCAAACACCAGGGCACCGTTGATTGCCGACAAAACATTGAGATGCCTGGTTTTTAAATTCTAGTAAATCCAAAACTCGTCTGAAATTCATGAAACTTGGCATGCTATGATGGAGCGGCATCAACATACCGTGGTACAAATTTTGTCCCATTTGGGGCAGGTTTGGGTATATGCTTCTCACAATCCGGAGCTTCTCACAACAAGTATGATGGTTTTTGGTAGGGAACGTCCCACCTTTGGGGACAAAACGATATCCATTGCCTCTTATTGCTTTCTAATATTTTTTCTCGTGTCAACATAGAAAAACAGGAGTGTTGTGTGAATTTTTGTGACTTTTCGGTGTTCGTTTGGACATTTTCATGCATTAACTGCATTTTCAATGCATTTATGTGCATAATTCAAATTTGAACTACATGCACATGCTCCAGTGCATATAAATTGGTTGAAAAATCAAATATGTGTCCTTGGGTGCATGCTTAGGTCCCATGCAAGAAATGCGAATGAATTTCAAACAACAGGGCACCGTTGATTGCCAGCAAAACATTGAGATGCCTGGTTTTTAAATTCCAGTAGATCCGAAACTCGTCTGTAATTCATTAAACTTGGCATGCTATCATGGAGCGGCATCAACATGTCGTGGTACAAATTTTGTCCCATTTTGGGCAGGTTTGGGTATATGCTTCTCACAAACCGGAGCTTCTCACAACAAGCATGTTGGTTTTTGGTAGGGAACGTCCCACCTTTGGGGACAAAACGATATCCATTGCCTCTTATTGCTTTCAAATTTGTTTCACGTGTAAACATAGAACAACAGGAGTGTTGTGTGATTTTTTGTGATTTTGGGGGGTTCGTTTGGACATTTTTATGCATTAACTGAGTTTTCAATGCATTTATGTGGATAATTCAAATTTGAACTACATGCACATGCTCCAGTGCATATAAATTGGTTGAAAAATCAAATATGTGTCCTTGGGTGCATGCTTAGGTCCCATGCAAGAAATGAGAATGAATTTCAAACACCGGGGCACCGTTGATTGCCGGCAAAACATTGAGATGCTTGGTTTTTAAATTCTAGTAAATCCAAAACTCGTCTGGAATTCTTGAAACTTAGCATGCTACCATGGAGCGGCATCAACATACCGTGTTACAAATTTTGTCCCATTTGGGGTAGGTTTGGGTATATCCTTCTCACAAACCGGAGCTTCTCACAACAAGCATGATGGTTTTCGGTAGGGAACGTCCCACCGTTGGGGATGAAACGATATCCAATGCCTTTGATTGCTTTCAATTTTTTTTCTTATGTCAACATAGAACAACAGGAGTGTTGTGTGAATTTTTGTGACTTTTTGGGGTTTGTTTGGACTTGTTTATACATTATATGAATTTTCAATGCATTTATGTGCATAATACAAATTTGAACTACATGCACATGCTGCAGTGCATATAAATTGGTTGAAAAATCAAATATGTGTCCTTGGGTGCATGCTTAGGTCCCATGCAAGAAATGGGAATGAATTTCAAACACCAGGGCACCGTTGATTGCAGGCAAAACATTGAGACGCCTGGTTTTTAAATTCTAGTAAATCTGAAACTCGTCTGAAATTCATTGAACTCGGCATGCTATCATGGAGCGGCATCAACACGCCGTGGTACAAATTTTGTCCCATTTGGGGCAGGTTTGGGTATATGCTTCTCACAATCCGGAGCTTCTCACAACAAGTATGATGGTTTTTGGTAGGGAACGTCCCACCTTTGGGGACAAAACGATATCCATTGCCTCTTATTGCTTTCTAATATTTTTTCTCGTGTCAACATAGAAAAACAGGAGTGCTGTGTGAATTTTTGTGACTTTTCGGGGTTCGTTAGGACATTTTTATGCATTAATTGCGTTTTCAATGCATTTATGTGGATAATTCAAATTTGAACTACATGCACATGCTCCAGTGCATATAAATTGGTGGAAAAATCAAATATGTGTCCTTGGGTGCATGCTTAGGTCCCATGCAAGAAATGAGAATGAATTTCAAACACCGGGGAACCGTTGATTGCCGACAAAACATTGAGATGCTTGGTTTTTAAATTCTAGTAAATCCAAAACTCGTCTGAAATTCATGAAACTTGGCATGCTATCATGGAGCGGCATCAGCATGCCGTTGTACAAATTTTGTCCCATTTGGGGTAGGTTTGGGTATATGCTTCTCACAAACCGGAGCTTCTCACAACAAGCATGATGGGTTTTGGTAGGGAATGTCCCACCTTTGGGGACAAAACTATATCCATTGCCTCTTATTGCTTTCAAATTTGTTTCTCGTGTAAACATGGAACAACAGGAGTGTTGTGTGAATTTTTGTGATTTTGGGGGGTTTGTTTGGACATTTTTATGCATTAACTGAGTTTTCAATGCATTTATGTGCATAATTCAAATTTGAACTACATGCACATGCTCCAGTGCATATAAATTGGTTGAAAAATCAAATGTGTCCTTGGGTGCATGCTTAGGTCCCATGCAAGAAATGAGAATGAATTTCAAACATCAGGGCACCGTTGATTGCCGGCAAAACATTGAGATGCTTGGTTCTTAAATTCTATTAAATCCAAAACTTGTCTAAAATTCATGAACCTTGGCATGCTATCATGGAGCGGCATTAGCATGCCATGGTACAAATTTTGTCTCATTTGGGGTAGGTTTGGGTATATGCTTCTCACAAACCGGAGCTTCTCAAAACAAGCATGATGGTTTTCGGTAGGGAACGTCCCTCCTTTGGGGACAAAGCAATATCCATTGCCTCTTATTGCTTTCAATTTTTTTTTCTCATGTCAACATAGAACAAAAGGAGTGTTGTGTGCATTTTTGTGATTTTCGGGGTTCGTTTGGACATTTTTAGGCATTTACAGAGTTTTCAATGCATTTATGTGCATAGTTCAAATTCGAACTACATGCACATGCTCCAGTGCATATAAATTGGTTGAAAAATCAAATTTGTGTCCTTGGGTGCATGCTTAGGTCCCATGCAAAAAATGGGAATGAATTTCAAACTCCAGGGCACCGTTGATTGCCTGCAAAACATTGAGATGCTTCGTTTTTAAATTCTAGTAAATCCAAAACTCGTCTGAAATTCATGAAACTTGGCAGCTATCATGGAGCGGCATCGACATGCCGTGGTACAAATTTTGTCCCATTTGGGGCAGGTTTGGGTCTATGCTTCTCACAAACCGGAGCTTCTCGCAACAAGCATGGTGGGTTTTGGTAGGGAACGTCCCACCTTTGGGGACAAAACGATATCCATTGCCTCTTATTGCTTTCTAATTTTTTTCTCGTGTCAACATAGAACAACAGGAGTGTTGTGTGATTTTTTTGTGATTTTTTGGGGTTTGTTTGGACGTATTTATGCATTAACTGAGTTTTCAATGCATTTATGTGCATAATTCAAATTTGAACTACATGCACATGCTCCAGTACATATAAATTGGTTGAAAAATCAAATCTGTGTCCTTGGGTGCATGCTTAGGTCCCATGCAAGAAATGGGAATGAATTTCAAACACCAGGGCACCGTTGATTGGAGGCAAAACATTGAGACGCCTGGTTTTTAAATTCTAGTAAATCCGAAACTCGTCTGAAATTCATTAAACTCGGCATGCTATCATGGAGCGGCATCAACACGCCGTGGTACAAATTTTGTCCCATTTGGGGCAGGTTTGGGTATATGCTTCTCACAATCCGGAGCTTCTCACAAAAAGTATGATGGTTTTTGGTAGGGAACGTCCCACCTTTGGGGACAAAATGATATCCATTGCCTCTTATTGCTTTCTAATATTTTTTCTCGTGTCAACATAGAAAAACAGGAGTGCTTTGTGAATTTTTGTGACTTTTCGGGGTTCGTTAGGACATTTTTATGCATTAATTGCGTTTTCAATGCATTTATGTGGATAATTCAAATTTGAACTACATGCACATGCTCCAGTGCATATAAATTGGTGGAAAAATAAAATATGTGTCCTTGGGTGCATGCTTAGGTCCCATGCAAGAAATGAGAATGAATTTCAAACACCGGGGCACCGTTGATGTCGGGGAGGCTGATTCCACCAACACCTATGGGGACAGGGCCCCTTTCGGTTCGGTGAGGGCGGAGGCCGCACAAAGAGCGGATCGAGGCGGTACACGCGAGCGGTTTTTACCCAGCTTCGGGCCGCACGGATGCGTAAAACCCTACTGCTGCTTGTTTGTGTGTATTGAATTCTTGCTCAGGAGCGAAGGACGCTGCCAGACTGAGCGTGGGAGTGTTCCTGGTGTTTCGAATGAGCCGAATCGGCTGACCCCCTTCTACGTTGCGCTAGGGCCTCCTTTTATACTTTCAAGGGGTCACCCACAGGTGGCAACGTAGACTAGAAGGGTAAAAATGGAAAAGGATGCGGTAGGTGCAGCTACCGCAACTGTGGATATAGTGCACCCTACCTAACTCTGACGGCAGGGGACAAGGTCATTGAATGCCTGTCTGAGTTGCCTAAACAGTGCAAAAAGTGACCGTTAGGAGCGCCACCGTTTGCCACGATGGCCTTCTCTTCATCTCCGCTTGCCACCGCGCACCCCTAGCTGCACAGCCTCCTGCCATGTGTGCTTGGGAGAGTCCTAGAGCGACACGTTAGCAGGTGTGCTGGAGCGCGGGCACGAAGTGGGGGTTTCCCGCGGCAAGCTCCTTGCCGCGGTCGTCGTCTCTTGCCGCGGTCGTCGTCTTGTCGTGTTTGGGAGCTTGTTGCTCACCGGGCCTTGCCGGGACGCAGGGCGCGTCGCGGCAAGCTTTCTTGGTATGCCTTGAGTGGCCTTCCCGACAAGCTCCTCTTGCCGGGGTCTTGTCTCTTCCCGGCAAGATCCTCTTGTCGGGGCCTGGGTTGGCCTTCCCGGCAAGCTCCTCTTGCCGGGGCCTTGGTTTGAGTACTTTGTTCTTGAATGGTCTTCAAGGGGACCACGGAGGGTCTTGGCGGTCACCCGGCAAGCCTTGCCGCGGGGCGCTGCAACTGCCCGTGCACGAGTTCGGGATACTAGGGTACCCCTACTCTAGTACACCGACAGGAGCCCCCGGGCCTGGGCCATACACGGTGCCGAGCGCTGTTGGGCCAGGCCCAAAACAGTGCACGGGCACGCGCGGCCTAGGTCACGCCGCATATCTCTCCGCTCCCACCGCGCACGCCCAGAATGGCACGCGTCAAACGCGGCGTCGTGGGTGACGCGGGCGGTGTGCGCGGGGCTAAGCCCCTCGAGCATGCGTTAGGCCACGATGATGAGGACGGTTCACGCCCTCCTCCCTAAGCGGAGGTAGGCATGGGGGCGTGGTGCATTTACTGGACGGGGCCGGTGCGCGGTTTTCAGGACATCCACTCCCCGCGATCACGGGGCGGAGCGAGGCCGCCTCATCCGTCGCCTTGGTTCTGCATCTCCGCCACGCGGCTCCCATGCGCTTGGGGTCGCGGACGGTGGAAGTGGGAAACTGGGCCGTCGCGAGCAGAGGCAGCGGGTTGGCCCCGACTCCCTGCTCTTCCCATGCCTTGATTCGCTGAGCGGGGCGGCCGAGCCCCCACCTCGCTCCTTTATAAAGAGCGGGAGGGGAGAACAGGAAACCGCACTCTCTCATCTCCTCCTTTCTTCAGCTTCTGCTCCCCTTTCTCTCATTCGCCATGGAGAAAGGGAACCCGGGCCCTTCATCGGTGGCGGCGAGGGTCGCCGCCAGACAGCGCATCTCTCCATGTTCCGCGCCCGTGGTGGCAGAGCCAGCCATAAGGGGAAGAGGGAGGGGGCGAGGTCGCGGACGAGGTCGAGGACGAGGTCGAGGCGCTCGGGGAAGAGGCGGACGGGGCGGCGCGCCAGCTTCGCCTCCGCCAGCGGCTCCTCCCCCCATGGTGGTCCACATAGGGGACGACCCTTGCGAGTTCTTCGTCAAGCTGCGCCGGGCGCCTCATCGTCGCCTCCGGCTTCCAGCTCCGTTTGCGCGCGCGATGGAGTTGGACCCGCCCGAGACACTGAGACATACACATGAGGGGCTGTGGGGTCAGCGGCACGCGAGTCCGCGTTGTATTCCCAGCCCCTAATGTGATGTATCTTGATCGAGGGTGGAAGACGTTCGCCCGCATCCACAGCCTGATGGAGGGGTTTACCCTCCATTTTAAGTTGATGGAGGGCGATCTCCTCTCCGTCAAGGTCTTCGGGTGCTTCGGCACTCGGGCGAAGTGCTGCGTGGACAGCTCCTCCGACAGCGAAGGCTCCTCCTCGAGCGAGAGTGACGAGGAGGAGAGCGACAGCGACGATGAGAGTAGCGGGCAGCGGGGTGGCGGGTCCGACTAGGCGTCGGGCGCCGCTTCGCGCGGCACCGGCGACTCCATCATCCGTGTCGCCGGCTCCTTGAACTCCCCGGGGTCATCTCCTTGGGCGGCTGGCGTAGGGAGGCTGCGGAAGGGGAAGAGGGCTGGCGACAAGGCCGTCAGATCGGAGTACGAGGGCATGGTGCCCTCGACAGCCGTCTTCGAGCCCTGCTCCCAGCGCCGCCATTGCCGTCCAGCCTTCGGACGGCTCCCGGGATGTTCTCTTGGTGTCTTCTGGCACCCGTAGCTCGCCTAGGCGCTCCTTTTGCCCTTTTCGCCTCCTTGACCTGCCTCCTGAAGAGAGGGACAGGAAAGGGATTACGGGCATCTTATCTTTTTAATTTGTAAGCCTTCGGGCCTTAGCTGTATCTAAAACTTGTAATCCTCTCTTTCATGTTTTTCATCCTCTATGGACTGTACCTGAGTGGGATGTTTTTTTAATGAAAAAGGGGATGCTTGCCGGGTTATTTGTCTCGCGAGTTGAACCCACGCCAAGGAGCAAATCCTTGGTGTCCCTCGGACAGACATTTCATCTCCCGGCAACAGGCCCTGCCGCCTTCCCACGTCACTCGACCTTTCTCACGCCTTTGACGGAGGCGGGAACAAGGTGGGTGCGGTCTCCTCATTTCATCCCTTTGCTGCCGCGACTACGACCAAACTCGGCCCCGGGAACGAGCCCTAGAGCCTAGAGTTGAGGGAGCATGGCAGTTTTCGGGAAGAAACGCGATTTCGCATTCCCTAGTCCATAAGAGGATGCATGATGAGGGATGAAAGACTTATCTGATATTGCAGCCCCCGGCAACTCTGGTTTGCCGTGGACGATTCTTGGCACTCGCAGCCCCCAGCGATACTGGCTTGCCGGGGCCCAGGTGCCGTCCGTTTTCTTCTTCTCTTGTCGTTGCCAGTCATGTCATAAGAACACTTTATTAGAGGCGCGACAAGTTATTTTCGTAATATAACTCTATCTTAGGCAAAAAAGTGCCGTGTTACTTCCTTTACTCGACTCTTAGCTTTGTATGGTTCTGCCCTACGCTTTCTAGGGAAACTTGCTGGCGCAGGCACCCTTGCCGCGAGCGCCGAGTGCGGAACTTCAGCAGCCTGCTGGCGGGGTCGCTACCGACAAGCAACCTTGTCGCAACTAGTTGCAGCTCACTTAAGTTGTTGAGCGGACTCGAAACAAAGTAAGGGCGCTAGCGGCTCACTTAAGTTGCTGAGCGGACTCGAAGCAAAGTAAGGGCGCTAGCAGCTCACTTAAGTTGTTGAGCAGACTCGAAACAAAGTAAAGGCGCAACTAGCTACGAGTTGGTTCCTCCGCGCACAGGTTTTCCATACAAAGCACGGTCGCTCAAGGAAAATAACTCAAAAACTTAAAAAACTGATTGCTCAAACTTTAGCAACTTAGCTTTTCTGTCGTCTGCTTCCCGACAAGGAGAAACTTTCTTAAACGGCCTGGTCCACACCATTATCTTATCCTTCCCCCCGGTAAACCTTGTGGGCGAGGGAACCTTCCTTCTTTTGAGAAAGAAACAGAGAAATAAAGTAATGATATGGAGCCTTGGGCTCGTTATCGCTTACCGGAGTCTGGTGCTGCACAAAGTGTCAGATAACATATGCGAAAAAGGATTATATCATAAAGAAAAACTGACAAGATGTGCGGGGCACATGAGCTTTACTGGTGCACGGGGTCTGCGCCCGGCTTTGTACAAAGGATTACATGCAACAGCGGCAAGACTTGTACAAAAGGTGGTTGCCGGAAAAGCTTCCGGCAACCGCGCCTTACGGGTAAAACTTACGAAGATGTTCAATGTTCCAGGAGTTGCTCACCGGAATGCCATCTTCGGTCTCAAGGCAGACAGCGCCGGGCCTAGTGACTCGTTTCACCCGATAAGGGCCTTCCCACTTTGGCGTCAACTTGTTGGAATTCTTGGCGGACTGAACGCGCCGAAGAACAAGGTCGCCTTCCTCGAAGCTTCTGGCTTTAACTTTGCGGCTATGGTAGTGACGCAAAGCTTGCTGGTAGCGAGCGGCTCACACAGCAGCCTGAAGACGGTCTTCCTCGAGAAGCAGCGCGTTATCTTGTCGCAGCTGCTCTTGCTCGAGCTCATCATAAGCGAGCACTCGAGGCGACCCGTAAACGAGTTCCGTGGGGAGAACTGCCTCTGCTCCATAGACTAGAGCAAAGGGTGTCTGGCCAGTGGCTCGATTTGGCGTCGTTCTGATCGACCAAAGAACCACCGACAGCTCCTCCATCTAGTTTCTTCCGCACTTGTGCAGCCTGTCGAAAGTTCTGGTCTTGAGCCCGCGCAGCACTTCAGCATTTGCCCGCTCTGCTTGACCGTTGCTTCTCGGGTGAGCAACAGAAGCGAAGCAGATCTTGGCGCCAAGATCTTGGACATACTGCATGAAGGTGTGGCTCGTAAACTGCGTGCCGTTGTCGGTGATGATCCTGTTAGGGATCCCGAAACAGCAAACAATCGACCTGAAGAACTTGACTGCTGACTGTGCTGTCACCTTCCTCACTGGTTCCACTTCCGGCCACTTTGTGAACTTGTCGATTGCAATGTACAAGAACTCAAAGCCCCCGACAGCTCGGGGGAAGGGGCCGAGGATGTCGAGCCCCCAGACCAAAAATGGCCAGGATAAAGGGATCGTCTAGAGAGCTTGAGCTGGCTGGTGTATCTGTTTGGAATGGAACTGGCACGCTTCACACTTGGTTACTTGTGCAGTTGCATCCTGGAGGGCTGTCGGACAGAAGAAGCCTTGTCGGAATGCTATGCCGGCAAGTGCTCTTGCGCCAATGTGGTGACCACATATGCCTCCATGTATCTCTGCCAACAGCTGTTGTCCATCTTCCCGACGAATACACTTCAATTTCACACCGTTGAGTCTTATTCTGTATAGTGTGTTGTCGACAAACTTGTACATACTTGACTGCCAGGCTACTCTTTCCGCTTCTTCTTGCTCTTCGGGAAGCTCTCCTGTTTGAAGGAAACGGACAATCCGCTGCGCCCATGCTGGAGCTTGTGGCTCGACAACAAGGACTAAAGGCGTATCTGTTGCTGCGGGAACATCCGCTTCTACGGCAAGAACCTGCGGTTCGGCCGGAGCGTGATATTCCCCGGCAAGCTTGCCGGAGCAAAACTTGTCGGGAGCGTTTGCTTCAACGAAACAAACCAAGAGGTTCGCGGGAGCAGACTGCTCCTCAGCACTCTTGGCATCGATCTTGGGGACCTTCTTGGCGGCGGCTTCGGGAAGCTCTGCCGGAAAGTAGTCACCAGAAACCAACTTCCTCTTCTTATTCTGTCCAGTTGATGGTGTGACAGATGGTTGAGTCAGCTTGAGCACAAAGATCCCTGGTTCCACAGGTAACTTTAGTGCAGCGCACTTTGACAGGCCATCAGCAATGTCGTTCTGAGCTCGTGGAACATGTTCCATTTGCAGGCCGTCAAAGTGTTCTTCTAGCTTTCTCACTTCATCAACATAAGCTTCCATCAATGGACTCTGGTAGTTCTTGTTCACTTGGCGGACGACAAGCTGCGAGTCACGCCTTACAATGAGTTTCTTGATCCCAAGGTCGGCTGAGATTCTGAGGCCGGCAAGCAAAGCCTCATACTCTGCAGTATTGTTCGTTGCTTGCTCCTTGGGAAAGTGCATCTGGACTACGTACTTGAGGTGCTCTCCGGTGGGTGCGATAAGCAGCACGCCAGCACTGGCGCCTTGCAGCGAGAAGGCACCATCAAAGTACATCAGCCACTCTTTGCTTGTCTCCTTGACGGGGATGCTCGTCTCTGGAATTTCTTCGTCTGGGGTTGGTGTCCACTCTGCTATGAATTCTACCAATGCCCTGCTTTGGATCGTTGTAGTGCTCTCAAACTTGAGGCCAAAGCTTGACAGTTCCAATGCCCACTCGACAATCCTGCCTGTTGCTTCTGGATTCTGCAGTATCCTCTTCAGCGGAAAGCGAGTGACAACTGTGATCTCGTGTGCCTGGAAGTAATGGCGCAGCTTTCTCGAGGCCATGAGGAGACCGAAAAGCAATTTTTGCACACCAGAGTACCTCGACCTAGCCCCCTGGAGAAGGGAGCTGACAAAGTAAACTGGGCGCTGCACCATCTTCTTCTGCACCTCCTTGCACGTCTGCGCAGACTCAACTTTGTCGGGGCCAGAGCTTGTCGGAGAAGCCCCCTCCTTGTCGCTGGATCCACTTGTCGCGGTTGCTGGCTCATCATCCGCCTCCCTCTCCGCTACTAACGCAGCACTAACCACTTGATTGGTTGCCGCTAGGTACAGCTGCAACTTCTCTTGTGGCTTAGGTGCGACAAGTATTGGAGTGGAGGACAGGTACCTCTTCAAGTCCTGCAGCGCGGCCTCCGCTTCCGGAGTCCATTTCATTGGACCTGCCTTTTTCAATATTTTGAAGAATGGCAGGGCGCGCTCAGCAGACTTAGAGATAAACTTGCTGAGAGCAGCCACGCAACCGGCAAGCCTTCGCACATCCTTGACGCGCTTCGGTGCTTCAATCTGCTCGATGGCCTTGATCTTGTCGGGGTTGGCTTCAATTCCCCGCTGTGACACAAAGAACCCGAGAAGCTTGCCGGAAGGGACTCCAAACACGCACTTCTCGGGGTTGAGCTTGAGGTTGATCTTGCGCAGATTTGCAAAAGTTTCTTCTAAATCTTGGATCAGGGTAGCCTTGTCCTTGCTCTTGACCACTATATCATCCATGTAGGCTTCCACATTTCTGTGTATCTGTGGCTCAAAAGCGACATGGACTACCCTCGCAAATGTTGAGCCAGCATTCTTCAACCCAAAGGGCATCCGTATAAAACAGTATGCTCCGCAAGGGGTGATAAATGCGGTTTTTTCCTCATCCTCTTCTGCCATGAAGATTTGATGGTATCCTGAGTATGCATCAAGAAATGAAAGCAAATCACATCCAGCTGTGGAGTCAACAATCTGGTCAATGCGCGGCAAGGGAAATGGATCTTTGGGACAAGCTTTATTGACATCAGTGAAGTCTATACAAAGCCTCCATTTCCCGTTCGCCTTGTGCACGACTACAGGATTGGCCAACCACGTGGGATGGAGCATTCCTCTGACAAGGCCTGCTGCTTCCAATTTCCTGATCTCTTGTGCAATGAACTCTTGGCGCTCCACTGCTTGCTTCCTGACTCTCTGCTTGACGGGCCGCGCATGGGGACAGACGGCAAGGTGGTGCTCGATTACTTTCCTGGGAACACCGGGGATATCAGACGGTTGCCATGCAAACACGTCGACATTCGCCCGCAGGAAAGCAATGAGCGCGCTTTCCTATTTGGGGTCAAGCGTGGCACTGATGGTGAAGGTACCACCAGTGCCGTCCTCCTTGGCGAACACCTTCTTGGTCTCAGGTGGAGCTGCCATCGTCTTCTTGCACTTGCCGGTGGAGCTCGATGGTGCGTCCTTGACGGTAGCGCAGCACTCCGAAGAGGTGCGCTTGCCGGAGTGGGCATCAGAGCTCTTGCCGGACTTTGTCTTCTTCTTCCCCCTGGGAGCTTCAGCGGCAAGTGTGCTGTGACCAGCTGCGGCTGCTGCTTCCCGGTAGATGTTGTCGGCGCAGATAAGGGCATCCTTCTTGTCGTCGGGGACAGAGATGACACTTATCGGACCTGGCATCTTGAGCATGTTGTATGCATAGTGAGAGGCTGCCATAAACTTGGTGAGCGCTGGACGACCAAGGAACCCATTGTAGGGAAATGGAAAATCGGCAACGTCAAATGTGACCCTCTCAGTTCTACAGTTCATCTCGCTGCCAAATGTGACCGGCAGCGTGATCTTTCCCTTCGGCTTGCTTCTTCCCGGGCTGATTCCTTGGAATGTGTCGGTCTCCTCGAGCTCGCTGTCAGGGATCTGGAGTCTCTGGAGAACCGCAGAGGATATCAGGTTCAAACCGGCCCCGCCGTCAACTAGCATCTTCGTGACCTTGAGGTTGCGGATAGTTGGTGAAACCAACATCGGCAAGCACCCGACCGCAGTTACGCGATCAGGGTGATCCTCAATGTCCAAGATGATAGGCGTGCTGGACCATTTCAGAGGCTTGTGTGACTCTATGGATGGCTCTGCTGCATTCACTTCCCGCATCCACTGCTTGAGTTGGCGGTGCGAAGTATACAGAGAGGCACCACCGTCAACGCATAGGACCTCTGTGGCTTTCTGAAATTCCTGCTCGTCGGCCTCGTCATCATCCATGTCTTCGTCATCGTCGTCATCTTCATCCTCGTCGCGGCCGCGGGGAGGCCTATCTCCTTGCCGCTGCTTGACCTTGCCGCGGCGTCCTCCTCGGCCGGGACGTTTCTTGCCGGATCCACCAGTTCCTTCCTGGGCCTTCTCCTTGTCGCGCCGCTCGTACTCAGCTTTCTGTTGCTCAACAAGCTGTTCGACTTTCTTGCAATTGTGGAGATCGTGGCCCTTGGTGCGATGAATCTTACAATACTGCTTGCCGGAGCTGACCTGCTTGTCGGCGGCCGCCACAGGCTGGGCCTCCTTGTCGGAGCCACCAGCTTTAGCTTCCTTGGCGCCACCTCCGTTGCCGGACTGCTCGACAGCTAGCACTTCCTTGCCCTTCCTCCTTCTGTTGTTCCGCCGCCGGCCTTTCTTTGCCGGGGCGGCATCCTCACTGTCAGATCCTCCTGCTCCTACATCCTCTCCGGGGAGCTTCCTCCCCTCTTTAGCGCGTGCACACTTGTCGGCCAGGGCGTAAAGCTCGCTGACGTCTCTGATCTTACACATCGCCATCTCCTCCCTCATCCTTCGGTTTCGCACATTCTGATGGAACGCACTGATGATCGCGGCGGGGTGGACGTCTGGGATGTTGTGCTGTACACGGCTGAATCTCTGAATGTACTTGCGCAGTGGCTCTCCTTCCTTCTGGGCGAGCAGATGAAGATCGCTTTCTTGGCCATGTGGCTTGTGGCCGCCTGTAAAGGCGCCGACAAACTGATGGCACAGATCAGCCCAGGAGGATATGGAGTTGTCCGGCAAGTGCATGAGCCAGGATCTGACATTGGGCTTGAGTACCAGCGGGAAGTAGTTGGCAAGGATCTTGCCGTCGTACTTCTCTGGTACGTCTGGTTTGAAATTCTTTGTGCTGGGCCACTGGACTTGCCGCAGCTCACGGGTGAACGCAGGACAACCTACCGCGTACGGCAGATCGCCTGGTTGCCCTGGCGCATGCATGTCAACAGAGGGCCCAGCGCGCTTGTCGGATTGTCGTCGTGCTTCTCTTCGGCGCTCGATGCGGGTTCGAGCGTCTTCTTGTTGTCGTTCATGGAGAACTTGGCGCTGGTCGCGACGAGCTCGTGGGTCCGACGACGCGGTGGAGCCGCTGTCGGGGTGGACCCGGCGAGTCGGCGACTTTGGCCTTCGTAGTGGAGAGTGCATGGAAGTCGCACCTCCCGCGGTCTTGTTGCCATCGGCTCGCGTCCGGCTGTCCTGCCGCGGCAGCGAGGTGCTTGGTTGCTGCGCAGTGTCGCCGTTGGCGAAACCGATGAGGCTCTGGATAGTGGCCCTCCATTCGTCGGTCTTGTCCGCCGCCGGAGGGTAATCTAGGAGTAGCTGGGCCCGCGCCAAGGCTTCCGCCGGCGTGGTGGGCGGCAGAGGTGAATGGTGCGAGGAGCGGGACATGCTCGGACTCCTAACCAAGTTAGAAGGAGCAGTGTCCCGTCCAGGCGACCGCACCTCGCTGGGGCCAGCATGCTGGCGTGCATGCTGGTCTTGGACGCCACGCGAACCACCAGCTTGATCATGGGCCAGCGGACGTATGGTGCTGCGAACGCTATGACGCTGCTGGTCCCGCCCTTCCTGAGATGGGCGCGGTGGGCGTATGGACGTCAAGGTCTTCGCGGCCTTGTCCTTGGACTTGGCAGCGCTGTGGGCACCCTCGTCGATGTCCATTCTTCCGCCGGCGTCCACTCCACCGTCCGCCTGCTCCGGAGGTGGTGGAAGCGACGCAGACGGTGTTGTTGCCCCCGAAGCCTTCTTCTTCGGTGGCATGTCGGTGAAGACGATGAAGATTTAGCTCGCGTGCACGCCGGATCGGGTTCGCACGATCTCGATCCCCTACCTGGCGCGCCAGAGATGTCGGGGAGGCTGATTCCACCAACACCTATGGGGACAGGGCCCCTTTCGGTTCGGTGAGGGCGGAGGCCGCACAAAGAGCGGATCGAGGCGGTACACGCGAGCGGTTTTTACCCAGCTTCGGGCCGCACGGATGCGTAAAACCCTACTGCTGCTTGTTTGTGTGTATTGAATTCTTGCTCAAGAGCGAAGGATGCTGCCAGACTGAGCGTGGGAGTGTTCCTGGTGTTTCGAATGAGCCGAATCGGCCGACCCCCTTCTACGTTGCGCTAGGGCCTCCTTTTATACTTTCAAGGGGTCACCCACAGGTGGCAACGTAGACTAGAAGGGTAAAAATGGAAAAGGATGCGGTAGGTGCAGCTACCGCTACTGTGGATACAGTGCACCCTACCTAACTCCGACGGCAGGGGACAAGGTCATTGAATGCCTGTCTGAGTTGCCTAAACAGTGCAAAAAGTGACCGTTAGGAGCGCCACCGTTTGCCACGATGGCCTTCTCTTCATCTCCGCTTGCCACCGCGCACCCCTAGCTGCACAGCCTCCTGCCACGTGTGCTTGGGAGAGTCCTAGAGCGACACGTTAGCAGGTGTGCTGGAGCGCGGGCACGAAGTGGGGGTTTCCCGCGGCAAGCTCCTTGCCGCGGTCGTCGTCTTGTCGTGTTTGGGAGCTTGTTGCTCACCGGGCCTTGCCCGGACGCAGGGCGCGTCGCGGCAAGCTTTCTTGGTATGCCTTGAGTGGCCTTCCCGGCAAGCTCCTCTTGCCGGGGCCTTGGTTTGAGTACTTTGTTCTTGAATGGTCTTCAAGGGGACCACGGAGGGTCTTGGCGGTCACCCGGCAAGCCTTGCCGTGGGGCGCTGCAACTGCCCGTGCACGAGTTCGGGATACTAGGGTACCCCTACTCTAGTACACTGACAGTTGATTGCCGGCAAAACATTGAGATGCTTGGTTTTTAAATTCTAGTAAATCCAAAACTCGTCTGAAATTCATGAAACTTGGCATGCTATCATGGAGCGGCATCAGCATGCTGTTGTACAAATTTTGTCCCATTTGGGGCAGGTTTGGGTATATGCTTCTCACAAACCGGAGCTTCTCACAACAAGCATGATGGGTTTTGGTAGGGAACGTCCCACCTTTGGGGACAAAACTATATCCATTGGGGGGTTTGTTTGGACATTTTTATGCATTAACTGAGTTTTCAATGCATTTATGTGCATAATTCAAATTTGAACGACATGCACATGCTCCAGTGCATATAAATTGGTTGAAAAATCAAATATGTGTCCTTGGGTGCATGCTTAGGTCCCATGCAAGAAATGAGAATGAATTTCAAACACCAGGGCACCGTTGATTGCCGGCAAAACATTGAGATGCCTGGTTCTTAAATTCTATTAAATCCAAAACTCGTCTGAAATTCATGAACCTTGGCATGCTATCATGGAGCGGCATTAGCATGCCATGGTACAAATTTTATGTCATTTGGGGTAGGTTTGGGTATATGCTTCTCACAAACCGGAGCTTCTCAAAACAAGCATGATGGTTTTCGGTAGGGAACGTCCCTCCTTTGGGGACAAAACGATATCCATTGCCTCTTATTGCTTTCAATTTTTTTCTCATGTCAACATAGAACAACAGGAATGTTGTGTGAACTTTTGTGATTTTCGGGGTTCGTTTGGACATTTTTAGGCATTTACAGAGTTTTCAATGCATTTATGTGCATAGTTCAAATTCGAACTACATGCACATGCTCCAGTGCATATAAATTGGTTGAAAAATCAAATTTGTGTCCTTGGGTGCATGCTTAGGTCCCATGCAAAAAATGGGAATGAATTTCAAACACCAGGGCACCGTTGATTGCCTGCAAAACATTGAGATGCTTCGTTTTTAAATTCTAGTAAATCCAAAACTCGTCAGAAATTCATGAAACTTGGCAGCTATCATGGAGCGGCATCGACATGCCGTGGTACAAATTTTGTCCCATTTGGGGCAGGTTTGGGTCTATGCTTCTCACAAACCGGAGCTTGTCGCAACAAGCATGGTGGGTTTTGGTAGGGAACGTCCCACCTTTGGGGACAAAACGATATCCATTGCCTCTTATTGCTTTCTAATTTTTTTCTCGTGTCAACATAGAACAACAGGAGTGTTGTGTGATTTTTTGTGATTTTTCGGGGTTTGTTTGGACGTTTTTATGCATTAACTGAGTTTTCAATGCATTTATGTGCATAATTCAGATTTGAACTACATGCACATGCTCCAGTACATATAAATTGGTTGAAAAATCAAATCTGTGTCCTTGGGTGCATGCTTAGGTCCCATGCTAGAAATGGGAATGAATTTCAAACACCAGGGCACCGTTGATTGCCAGCAAAACATTGAGATGCCTGGTTTTTTAATTCTAGTAAATCCAAAACTCATCTAAAATTCATGAAACCTGGCATGCTATCATGGAACGGCATCAACAGGCCCTAGTACAAATTTTGTCCCATTTGGGGCAGGTTTGGGTATATGATTCCCACAAACCGGAGCTTCTCACAACAAGCATGATGGTTTTCGGTAGAGAACGTCCCTCCTTTGGGGACGAAACCATATTCATTGCCTCTTATTGCTTTCTAATATTTTTTCTCATGTCAACATAGTAAAACAGGAGTGTTGTGTGAATTTTTGTGACTTTTCGGGGTTCGTTTGGACAGTTTTATGCATTAACTACGTTTTCAATGCAATTATGTGCGTAATTCAAATTTGAACTACATGCACATGCTCCAGTGCATATAAATTGGTTGAAAAATCAAATATGTGTCCTTGGGTGCATGCTTAGGTCCCATGCAAGAAATGCGAATGAATTTCAAACACCAGTGCACCGTTGATTGCAAGCAAAACATTGAGATGCCTGGTTTTTAAATTCTCACTAACCAGAGCTTCTCACAACAAGCATGATGGTTTTCGGTAGGGAACGTCCAACCTTTGGGGAGGAAACGATGTCCATTGCCTCTTATTGCTTTCAAATTTTTTCTCGTGTCAACATAGAACAACAGGAGTGTTGTGGGAATTTTTGTGATTTTTCGGGGTTTGTTTGGACATTTTTATGCATTAACAGAGTTTTCAATGCATTTATGTGCACAATTCAAATTTGAACTACATGCACATGCTCCAGTGCATATAAATTGGTTGATAAATCAAATATGTGTCCTTGGGTGCAAGCTTAGGTCCCATGCAAGAAATGGTAATGAATTTCAAACACTCGGGCACCGTTGATTGCCGGCAAAACATTAATATGCCTGGTTTTTAAATTCTTGTAAATCCAAAACTCGTATGAAATTCATGAAACTTGGCATGCTATCGTTGAGCGGCATCAACATGTCATTGTATAAATTTTGTCCCATTTGGGGCAGGTTTGGGTATATGCTTCTCACAAACCAGAGCTTCTCACAACAAGCATGATGGTTATCGGTTGGGAACGTCCCACCTTTGGGGATGAAATAATATACATTGCATCTTATTTCTTTCAAAAAATTTCTCGTGTCAACAGAGAACAGCAGGAGTGTTGTGTCAATTTTTGTGATTTTTCGGGGTTTGTTTAGACATTTTTATGCATTAACTGAGTTTTCATTGCATTTATGTGCATAATTCAAATTTGAGCTACATGCACATGCACCAGTGCATATAAATTGGTTGAAAAATCAAATATGTCTCCTTTTGTGCATGCTTAGGTCGCATGCAAAAAATGGGAATGAATTTCAAACACCAGGGCACCGTTGGTTGCCGACAAAACAATGAGATGCCTGGTTTTTAAATTCTAGTAAATCCAAAACTTGTCAGAAATTCATGAAACTTGGCATGCTATCATGGAGCGGCGTGGACATGTCGTGGTACAAATTTTGTCCAATTTGGGGCAGGTTTCGGTATATGCTTCTCAAAAACCGGAGCTTCTCACAACAAGCATGGTGGTTTTCGAAAGGGAACGTCCCACCTTTGGGGATGAAACGATATCCATTGCCTCTTATTGCTTTCTAATTTTTTCCTGGTCTCAACATAGAACAACAGGAGTGTTGTTTGAATTTTTGTGATTTTTCGGGGTTCGTTTGGACATTTTTATGCATTAACTGAGATTTCAATGCATTTATATGCATAATACAAATTTGAATTACATGCACATGCTGCAGTAAATATAAAATTGGTTGAAAAAATCAAATATGTGTCCTTGGGTGCATGCTTAGGTCCCATGCAAGAAATGGGAATGAATTTCAAACACCAGGGCACCATTGATTGCCAGCAAAACATTAAGATGCCTGGTGTTTAAATTCTAGCAAGTCCAAAACTCGTGTGAAATTCATGAAACATGGCATGCTATCATGGAGCGGCAACAACAAGTCGTGGTACAAATTTTGTCCCATTTGGGCTAGGTTTGGGTATATGCTTCTCACAAACCAGAGCTTCTCACAACAAGCATGATGGTTTTCAGTTGGGAACGTCCCACCTTTGGGGATGAAACGATATCCATTGCCTCTTATTTCTTTCAATTTTTTTCTCGTGTCAAAATAGAACAACAGGAGTGTTGTGTGACTTTTTGTGAGTTTTCGGGGTTTGTTTGGATATTTTTATGCATTAACTGAGTTTTCAATGCATTTATGTGCATAATTCAAATTTGAACTACACACACATGCTCCAGTGCATATAAATTGGTTGAAAATTAAATAGGTGTCCTTGTGTGCTTGCTTAGGTCCCATGCAAGAAATGGGAATGAAGTTCAAACACCAGCGCACCGTTGATTGCCGGCAAAACATTGAGATGCCTAGTTTTTAAATTCTAGTAAATTCAAAACTCGTCTGAAATTCATGAAACTCGGCATGCTATCATGGAGCGGCATCAACATGCCGTGGTACTAATTTTGTCCCATTTGGGGCTGGTTTGGGTATATGCTTCTCACGAACCAGAGCTTCTCAAAACAAGCATGATGGTTTTCGGTAGGGAATGTCCCACCTTTGGGGATGAAGCGATATCCATTGCCTCTAATTGCTTTCAATTTTTTTTCTCGTGTCAAAAAAGAACAACAGGAGTGTTGTATGAATTTTTTTTGATTTTTCGGGGTTCGTTTGGACATGTTTATTCATTAACAGGGTTTTCAATGCATTTATGTTCATAATTCAAATTTGAACTACATGCACATGCTGCAGTAAATATAAATTGGTTGACAAATCAAATTTGTGTCCTTGGGTGCATGCTTAGGTCCCATGCAAGAAATGGGAATGAAGTTCAAACACCAGGGCACCGTTGATTGCCGACAAAACATTAAGACGCCTGGTTTTTAATTTCTAGTAAATCCAAAACTCGTCTGAAATTCATGAAACTTGGCATGCCCTCATGGAGCGGCATCAACATGCCGTGGTACAAATTTTGTCCCATTTGGGGCAGGTTTGGGTCTATGCTTCTCACAAACCGGAGCTTCTCGCAACAAGCATGATGGGTTTTGGTATGGAAAATCCCACCTTTGGGGACAAAACGATATCCATTGCCTCTTATTGCTTTCTAATTTTTTTTCTCGTGTCAACATAGAACAAGAGTGTTGTGTGATTTTTTTTGATTTTTCAAGGTTTGTTTGGACATTTTTATGCATTAACTGAGTTTTCAATGCATTTACATGCAAAATTCAATTTTGAACTACATGCACATGCTGCAGTAAATATAAATTGGTTGAAAAATCAAATTTGTGTCGTTGGGTGCATGCTTAGGTCCCATGCAACAAATGGGAATGAATTTCAAACACCAGGGCACCGTTGATTGCTGGCAAAACATTGAGATGCCTGGTTTTTAAATTCTATTAAATCCAAAACTCGTCTGAAATTCATGAACCTTGGCATGCTATCATGGGGCGGCATTAGCATGCCATGGTACAAATTTTGTCTCATTTGGGGTAGGTTTGGGTATATGCTTCTCACAAACCGGAGCTTCTCAAAACAAGCATGATGGTTTTCGGTAGGGAACGTCCCTCCTTTGGGGACAAAACGATATCCATTGCCTCTTATTGCTTTCAATTTTTTTCTCATGTCAACATAGAACAACAGGAATGTTGTGTGAACTTTTGTGATTTTCGGGGTTCGTTTGGACATTTTTAGGCATTTACAGAGTTTTCAATGCATTTATGTGCATAGTTCAAATTCGAACTACATGCACATGCTCCAGTGCATATAAATTGGTTGAAAAATCAAATTTGTGTCCTTGGGTGCATGCTTAGGTCCCATGCAAAAAATGGGAATGAATTTCAAACTCCAGGGCACTGTTGATTGCCTGCAAAACATTGAGATGCTTCGTTTTTAAATTCTAGTAAATCCAAAACTCGTCAGAAATTCATGAAACTTGGCAGCTATCATGGAGCGGCATCGACATGCCGTGGTACAAATTTTGTCCCATTTGGGGCAGGTTTGGGTCTATGCTTCTCACAAACCGGAGCTTGTCGCAACAAGCATGGTGGGTTTTGGTAGGGAACGTCCCACCTTTGGGGACAAAACGATATCCATTGCCTCTTATTGCTTTCTAATTTTTTTCTCGTGTCAACATAGAACAACAGGAGTGTTGTGTGATTTTTTGTGATTTTTCGGGGTTTGTTTGGACGTTTTTATGCATTAACTGAGTTTTCAATGCATTTATGTGCATAATTCAAATTTGAACTACATGCACATGCTCCAGTACATATAAATTGGTTGAAAAATCAAATCTGTGTCCTTGGGTGCATGCTTAGGTCCCATGCTAGAAATGGGAATGAATTTCAAACACCAGGGCACCGTTGATTGCCAGCAAAACATTGAGATGCCTGGTTTTTTAATTCTAGTAAATCCAAAACTCGTCTAAAATTCATGAAACCTGGCATGCTATCATGGAGCGGCATCAACAGGCCGTACTACAAATTTTGTCCCATTTGGGGCAGGTTTGGGTATATGATTCCCACAAACCGGAGCTTCTCACAACAAGCATGATGGTTTTCGGTAGGGAACGTCCCTCCTTTGGGGACGAATCCATATTCATTGCCTCTTATTGCTTTCTAATATTTTTTCTCATGTCAACATAGTAAAACAGGAGTGTTGTGTGAATTTTTGTGACTTTTCGGGGTTCGTTTGGACATTTTTATGCATTAACTACGTTTTCAATGCATTTATGTGCGTAATTCAAATTTGAACTACATGCACATGCTCCAGTGCATATAAATTGGTTGAAAAATCAAATATGTGTCCTTGGGTTCATGCTTAGGTCCCATGCAAGAAATGCGAATGAATTTCAAACACCAGGGCACCGTTGATTGCAAGCAAAACATTGAGATGCCTGGTTTTTAAATTCTCACTAACCAGAGCTTCTCACAACAAGCATGATGGTTTTCGGTAGGGAACGTCCAACCTTTGGGGAGGAAACGATGTCCATTGCCTCTTATTGCTTTCAAATTTTTTCTCGTGTCAACATAGAACAACAGGAGTGTTGTGGGAATTTTTGTGATTTTTCGGGGTTTGTTTGGACATTTTTATGCATTAACAGAGTTTTCAATGCATTTATGTGCACAATTCAAATTTGAACTACATGCACATGCTCCAGTGCATATAAATTGGTTGATAAATCAAATATGTGTCCTTGGGTGCAAGCTTAGGTCCCATGCAAGAAATGGTAATGAATTTCAAACACTCGGGCACCGTTGATTGCCGGCAAAACATTAATATGCCTGGTTTTTAAATTCTTGTAAATCCAAAACTCGTATGAAATTCATGAAACTTGGCATGCTATCGTTGAGCGGCATCAACATGTCATTGTATAAATTTTGTCCCATTTGGGGCAGGTTTGGGTATATGCTTCTCACAAACCAGAGCTTCTCACAACAAGCATGATGGTTATCGGTTGGGAACGTCCCACCTTTGGGGATGAAATAATATACATTGCCTCTTATTTCTTTCAAAAAATTTCTCGTGTCAACAGAGAACAGCATGAGTGTTGTGTCAATTTTTGTGATTTTTCGGGGTTTGTTTAGACATTTGTATGCATTAACTGAGTTTTCATTGCATTTATGTGCATAACTCAAATTTGAGCTACATGCACATGCTCCAGTGCATATAAATTGGTTGAAAAATCAAATATGTCTCCTTGTGTGCATGCTTAGGTCGCATGCAAAAAATGGGAATGAATTTCAAACACCAGGGCACCGTTGGTTGCCGACAAAACAATGAGATGCCTGGTTTTTAAATTCTAGTAAATCCAAAACTCGTCGGAAATTCATGAAACTTGGCATGCTATCATGGAGCGGCGTGAACATGTCGTGGTACAAATTTTGTCCAATTTGGGGCAGGTTTCGGTATATGCTTCTCAAAAACAGGAGCTTCTCACAACAAGCATGATGGTTTTCGAAAGGGAACGTCCCACCTTTGGGGATGAAACGATATCCATTGCCTTTTATTGCTTTCTAATTTTTTCCTGGTCTCAACATAGAACAACAAGAGTGTTGTTTGAATTTTTGTGATTTTTCGGGGTTCGTTTGGACATTTTTATGCATTAACTGAGATTTCAATGCATTTATATGCATAATACAAATTTGAATTACATGCACATGCTGCAGTAAATATAAAATTGGTTGAAAAATCAAATATGTGTCCTTGGGTGCATGCTTAGGTCCCATGCAAGAAATGGGAATGAATTTCAAACACCAGGGCACCATTGATTGCCAGCAAAACATTAAGATGCCTGGTGTTTAAATTCTAGCAAATCCAAAACTCGTGTGAAATTCATGAAACATGGCATGCTATCATGGAGCGGCAACAACATGTCGTGGTACAAATTTTGTCCCATTTGGGCCAGGTTTGGGTATATGCTTCTCACAAACCAGAGCTTCTCACAACAAGCATGATGGTTTTCGGTTGGGAACGTCCCACCTTTGGGGATGAAACGATATCCATTGCCTCTTATTTCTTTCAATTTTTTTCTCGTGTCAAAATAGAACAACAGGAGTGTTGTGTGACTTTTTGTGATTTTTCGGGGTTTGTTTGGATATTTTTATGCATTAACTGAGTTTTCAATGCATTTATGTGCATAATTCAAATTTGAACTACACACACATGCTCCAGTGCATATAAATTGGTTGAAAATTAAATAGGTGTCCTTGTGTGCTTGCTTAGGTCCCATGCAAGAAATGGGAATGAAGTTCAAACACCGGGGCACCGTTGATTGCCGGCAAAACATTGAGATGCCTGGTTTTTAAATTCTAGTAAATTCAAAACTCGTCTGAAATTCATGAAACTCGGCATGCTATCATGGAGCGGCATCAACATGCCGTGGTACTAATTTTGTCCCATTTGGGGCTGGTTTGGGTATATGCTTCTCACGAACCAGAGCTTCTCAAAACAAGCATGATGGTTTTCGGTAGGGAATGTCCCACCTTTGGGGATGAAGCGATATCCATTGCCTCTAATTGCTTTCAATTTTTTTTCTCGTGTCAAAAAAGAACAACAGGAGTGTTGTATAAATTTTTTTTGATTTTTCGGGGTTCGTTTGGACATGTTTATGCATTAACAGGGTTTTTAATGCATTTATGTTCATAATTCAAATTTGAACTACATGCACATGCTGCAGTAAATATAAATTGGTTGACAAATCAAATTTGTGTCCTTGGGTGCATGCTTAGGTCCCATGCAAGAAATGGGAATGAAGTTCAAACACCAGGGCACCGTTGATTGCCGACAAAATATTAAGACGCCTGGTTTTTAATTTCTAGTAAATCCAAAACTCGTCTGAAATTCATGAAACTTGGCATGCTCTCATGGAGCGGCATCAACATGCCGTGGTACAAATTTTGTCCCATTTGGGGCAGGTTTGGGTCTATGCTTCTCACAAACCGGAGCTTCTCGCAACAAGCATGATGGGTTTTGGTATGGAAAATCCCACCTTTGGGGACAAAACGATATCCATTGCCTCTTATTGCTTTCTAATTTTTTTTCTCGTGTCAACATAGAACAAGAGTGTTGTGTGATTTTTTTTGATTTTTCAAGGTTTGTTTGGACATTTTTATGCATTAACTAAGTTTTCAATGCATTTACATGCAAAATTCAATTTTGAACTACATGCACATGCTGCAGTAAATATAAATTGGTTGAAAAATCAAATTTGTGTCGTTGGGTGCATGCTTAGGTCCCATGCAACAAATGGGAATGAATTTCAAACACCAGGGCACCGTTGATTGCCGGCAAAACATTGAGATGCCTGGTTTTTAAATTCTATTAAATCCAAAACTCGTCTGAAATTCATGAACCTTGGCATGCTATCATGGAGCGGCATTAGCATGCCATGGTAGAAATATTGTCTCATTTGGGGTAGGTTTGGGTATATGCTTCTCACAAACTGGAGCTTCTCAAAACAAGCATGATGGTTTTCGGTAGGGAACGTCCCTCCTTTGGGGACAAAACAATATCCATTGCCTCTTATTGCTTTCAATTTTTTTTCTCATGTCAACATAGAACAACAGGAGTGTTGTGTGAATTTTTGTGATTTTCGGGGTTCGTTTGGACATTTTTAGGCATTTACAGAGTTTTCAATGCATTTATGTGGATAGTTCAAATTCAAACTACATGCACATGCTCCAGTGCATATAAATTGGTTGAAAAATCAAATTTGTGTCCTTGGGTGCATGCTTAGGTCCCATGCAAAAATGGGAATGAATTTCAAACTCTAGGGCACCGTTGATTGCCTGCAAAACATTGAGATGCTTCGTTTTTAAATTCTAGTAAATCCAAAACTCGTCAGAAATTCATGAAACTTGGCAGCTATCATGGAGCGGCATCGACATGCCATGGTACAAATTTTGTCCCATTTGGGGCAGGTTTGGGTCTATGCTTCTCACAAACCGGAGCTTCTCGCAACAAGCATGGTGGGTTTTGCTAGGGAACGTCCCACCTTTGGGGACAAAACGATATCCATTGCCTCTTATTGCTTTCTAATTTTTTTCTCGTGTCAACATAGAACAACAGGAGTGTTGTGTGATTTTTTGTGATTTTTCGGGGTTTGTTTGGACGTTTTTATGCATTAACTGAGTTTTCAATGCATTTATGTGCATAATCCAAATTTGAACTACATGCACATGCTCCAGTACATATAAATTGGTTGAAAAATCAAATCTGTGTCCTTGGGTGCATGCTTAGGTCCCATGCTAGAAATGGGAATGAATTTCAAACACTAGGGCACCGTTGATTGCCAGCAAAACATTGAGATGCCTGGTCTTTTAATTCTAGTAAATCCAAAACTCATCTAAAATTCATGAAACTTGGCATGCTATCATGGAGCGGCATCAACATGCCCTAGTAGAAATTTTGTCCCATTTGGGGCAGGTTTGGGTATATGCTTCCCACAAACCGGAGCTTCTCACAACAAGCATGATGGTTTTCTGTAGGGAACGTCCCTCCTTTGGGGACGAAACCATATTCATTGCCTCTTATTGCTTTCTAATATTTTTTCTCATGTCAACATAGAAAAACAGGAGTGTTGTGTGAATTTTTGTGACTTTTCGGGGTTCGTTTGGACATTTTTATGCATTAACTATGTTTTCAATGCATTTATGTGCGTAATTCAAATTTGAACTACATGCACATGCTCCAGTGCATATAAATTGGTTGAAAAATCAAATATGTGTCCTTGGGTGCATGCTTAGGTCCCATGCAAGAAATGCGAATGAATTTCAAACACCAGGGCACCGTTGATTGCAAGCAAAACATTGAGATGCCTGGTTTTTAAATTCTCACAAACCAGAGCTTCTCACAACAAGCATGATGGTTTTCGGTAGGGAACGTCCCACCTTTGGGGAGGAAACAATATCCATTGCCTCTTATTGCTTTAAAATTTTTTCTCGTGTCAACATAGAACAACAGGAGTGTTGTGGGAATTTTTGTGATTTTTTGGGGTTTGTTTGGACATTTTTATGCATTAACAGAGTTTTCAATGCATTTATGTGCACAATTCAAATTTGAACTACATGCACATGCTCCAGTGCATATAAATTGGTTGATAAATCAAATATGTGTCCTAGGGTGCAAGCTTAGGTCCCATGCAAGAAATGGTAATGAATTTCAAACACTGGGGCACCGTTGATTGACGGCAAAACATTGATATGCCTGGTTTTTAAATTCTTGTAAATCCAAAACTCGTATGAAATTCATGAAACTTGGCATGCTATCGTTGAGCGGCATCAACATGTCATTGTATAAATTTTGTCCCATTTGGGGCAGGTTTGGGTATATGCTTCTCACAAACCAGAGCTTCTCACAACAAGCATGATGGTTATCGGTTGGGAACGTCCCACCTTTGGGGATGAAATAATATACATTGCCTCTTATTTCTTTCAAAAAATTTCTCGTCTCAACAGAGAACAGCAGGAGTGTTGTGTCAATTTTTGTGATTTTTCGGGGTTCGTTTAGACATTTTTATGCATTAACTGAGTTTTCATTGCATTTATGTGCATAATTCAAATTTGAGCTACATGCACCTGCTCTAGTGCATATAAATTGGTTGAAAAATCAAATATGTCTCCTTGTGTGCATGCTTAGGTCCCATGCAAAAAATGGGAATGAATTCCAAACACCAGGGCACCGTTGGTTGCCGACAAAACAGTGAGATGCCTGGTTTTTAAATTCTAGTAAATCCAAAACTCGTCGGAAATTCATGAAACTTGGCATGCTATCATGGAGCGGCATGGACATGTCGTGGTACAAATTTTGTCCCATTTGGGGCAGGTTTCGGTATATGCTTCTCACAAACCGGAGCTTCTCACAACAAGCATGATGGTTTTCAAAAGGGAACGTCCCACCTTTGGGGATGAAACGATATCCATTGCCTTTTATTGCTTTCTAATTTTTTCCTGGTCTCAACATAGAACAACAGGAGTGTTGTTTGAATTTTTGTGATTTTTCGGGGTTCGTTTGGACATTTTTATGCATTAACTGAGATTTCAATGCATTTATATGCATAATACAAATTTGAATTACATGCACATGCTGCAGTAAATATAAATTCGTTGAAAAAATCAAATATGTGTCCTTGGGTGCATGCTTAGGTCCCATGCAAGAAATGGGAATGAATTTCAAACACCAGGGCACCATTGATTGCCGGCAAAACATTGAGATGCCTGGTGTTTAAATTCTAGCAAATCCAAAACTCGTGTGAAATTCATGAAACTTGGCATGCTATAATGGAGCGGCAAAAACATGTCGTGGTATAAATTTTGTCCCATTTGGGCCAGGTTTGGGTATATGCTTCTCACAAACCAGAGCTTCTCACAACAAGCATGATGGTTTTCGGTTGGGAACGTCCCACATTTGGGGATGAAACGATATCCATTGCCTCTTATTTCTTTCAATTTTTTTTCTCGTGTCAAAATAGAACAACAGGAGTGTTGTGTGACTTTTTGTGATTTTTTGGGGTTTGTTTGGATATTTTTATGCATCAACTGAGTTTTCAATGCATTTATGTGCATAATTCAAATTTGAACTACATACACATGCTCCAGTGCATATAAATTGGTTGAAAATTAAAGAGGTGTCCTTGTGTGCTTGCTTAGGTCCCATGCAAGAAATGGGAATGAAGTTCAAACACCAGGGCACTGTTGATTGCCGGCAAAACATTGAGATGCCTGGTTTTTAAATTCTAGTAAATCCAAAACTCGTCTGAAATTCATGAAACTTGGCATGCTATCATGGAGCGGCATCAACATGCTGTGGTACTAATTTTGTCCCATTTGGGGCTGGTTTGGGTATATGCTTCTCACGAACTATAGCTTCTCAAAACAAGCATGATGGTTTTCGGTAAGGAATGTCCCACCTTTGGGGATGAAACGATATCCATTGCCTCTAATTGCTTTCAAATTTTTTTCTCGTGTCAAAAAAGAATAACAGGAGTGTTGTATGAATTTTTTTTGATTTTTCGGGGTTCGTTTGGACATGTTTATGCATTAATAGGGTTTTCAATGCATTTATGTTCGTAATTCAAATTTGAACTACATGCACATGCTGCAGTAAATATAAATTGGTTGACAAATCAAATTTGTGTCCTTGGGTGCATGCTTAGGTCCCATGCAAGAAATGGGAATGAAGTTCAAACACCAGGGCACCGTTGATTGCCGACAAAACAATAAGACGCCTGGTTTTTAATTTCTAGTAAATCCAAAACTCGTCTGAAATTCATGAAACTTGGCATGATCTCATGGAGCGGCATCAACATGCCGTGGTACAAATTTTGTCCCATTTGGGGCAGATTTGGGTCTGTGCTTCTCACAAACCGGAGCTTCTCACAACAAGCATGATGGTTTTCGGTAGGGAACGTCCCACCTTTGGGGACGAAACGATATCCATTGCCTCTTATTGATTTCAATTTTTTCTCTTATGTCAACATAGAACAACAGGAGTGTTGGGTGAATTTTTGTGACTTTTCAGGGTTCGTTTCAACATTTTTATGCATTAACTGAGTTTTCAATGGACTTATGTGCATAATCCAAATTTGAACTACATGCACATGCTCCAGTGCATATAAATTGGTTGAAAAATCAAATGTGTGTCCTTCGGTGCATGCTTAAGTCCCATGCAAGAAATGGGAATGAATTTCAAACACCAGGGCACCGTTGATTGCCGGCAAAACATTGAGATGCCAGGTTTTTAAATTCTAGTAAATCCAAAACTCGTCTGAAATTCATGAAAATTGGCATGCTATCATGGAGCAACATCAACATGCCGTGGTACAAATTTGGTCCCATTTGGGGCAGGTTTGGGTATATGCTTCTCACGAACCAGAGCTTCTCACAACAAGCATGATGGTTTTCGGTAGGGAACGTCCCTCCTTTGGGGACAAAACCATATCCATTACCTCTTATTGCTTTCTAATATTTTTTCTCGTGTCAAAAAAGTACAACATGAGTGTTGTGTGTATTTTTGTGATTTTTTGGGGTTCGCTTGGACATGTTTACGCATTAACTGGGTTTTCAATGCATTTATGTTCATAATTCAAATTAGAACTACATGGACATGCTGCAGTAAATATAAATTTGTTGAAAAATCAAATTTGTGTCCTTGGGTGCATGCTTAGGTCCCATGCAAGAAATGGGAATGAATTTCAAACAACAGGGCACCGTTGATTGCCGGCAAAACATTGAGATGCCTGGTTTTTAAATTCTAGTAAATCCCAAACTCGTCTGAAATTCATGAAACATGGCATGCTATCATGGTGCGGCATCAGCATGCCGTTGTACAAATTTTGTCCCATTTGCGGCAGGTTTGGGTATATGCTTCTCACAAACCGGAGCTTCTCACAACAATCATGATGGTTTTTGGTAGGGAACGTCCCACCTTTGTGGACAAAACGATATCCATTGCCTCTTATTGCTTTCTATTTTTTCTCGTGTCTACATAGAACAACAGGAGTGTTGTGTGAATTTTCTTGATTTTTCGGGGTTCGTTTGGACATTTTTATGCATTAACTGAGTTTTCAATGCATTTATGTGCATAATTCAAATGTGAACTACGTGCACATGCTCCAGTGCATATAACTTGGTTGAAAATCAAATCGGTGTCCTAGGGTGCATGCTTAGGTCCCAAGCAAAAAATGGGAATGAATTTCAAACACCAGGGCACCGTTGATTGCCGGCAAAACATTGAGATACCTGGTTTTTAAATTCTAGTAAATCCAAAACTCGTCTGAAATTCATGAAACTTGGCATGCTATCATGGAGCGGCATCAACATGCCGTGGTACAAATTTTGTCCCATTTGGGGCAGGTTTGGGTATATGCTTCTCACAAACCAGAGCTTCTCACACCAAGCATGATGGTTTTCGGTAGGGAACGTCCCACCTTTGGGGACAAAATGATATCCATTGCCTCTTATTGCTTTCAAATTTTTTTATCGTGTCAACATAGAACAACAGGAGTGTTGCGTGAATTTTTTGATTTTTCGGGTTTCGTTTGGACATTTTTATGCTTTAATTGAGTTTCCAATGCATCTATGTGCATAATTCAAATTTGAACTACATGCACATGCTCCAGTGCATATAAATTGGTTGAAAAATCAAATTTATGTCCTTGGGTGCATGCTTAAGTCCCATGCAAGAAATGGGCATGAATTTCAAATACCAGGGAACCGTTGATTGCTGGCAAAACATTGAGATGCCTTGTATTTAAATTCTAGTAAATCCAAAACTCATCTAAAATTCATGAAACTTGGCATGCTACCATGGAGCGGCATTAACATGCCTTGGTACAAATTTTGTCCCATTTGGGGCATGTTTGGGTATATGTTTCTCACGAACCAGAGCTTCTCACAACAAGCATTATGGTTTTCGGTAGGGAACGTCCCACCTTTGGGGATGAAACGATACCATTGCCTCTTATTGCTTTCAAATTTTTTTCGTGTCAAAAAAGAACAACAGGAGTGTTGTGTGAATTTTCGTGATTTTTCGGTGTTCGTTTGGACATGTTTATGCGTTAACTGGGTTTTTAGTGCATATAAAATGGTTGAAACATCAAATTTGTGTCCTTGGGTGCATGTTTAGGTCCCATGCAAGAAATGGGAACGAATTTCAAACACCAGGCCACCGTTGATTGCTGGCAAAACATTCAGATGCCTGGTTTTCAAATTCTAGTAAATCCAAAACTCGTCTGAAATTCATGAAACTTGGCATGCTATCATGGAGCGGCATCAACATGCCGTGGTACAAATTTGGTCCCATTTGGGGCAGGTTTGGGTATATGCTTCTCACAAACCGGAGCTTCTCACAACAAGCTTGATGGTTTTCGGTAGGGAACATCCCACCTTTGGGGACGAAACGATATCCATTGCCTCTTATTGCTTTCATTTTTTTCTCATGTCAACATAGAACAACAGGAGTGTTGTGTGAATTTTTGTGATTCTGGTGGGTTCGTTTGGACTTCTTTATGCATTAACTGGGTTTTCAATGCATTTATGTTCATAATTCAAATTTGAACTACATGCACATCCTCCAGTGCATATAAATTGGTTGAAAAAATCAAATTTGTGTCCTTGGGTGCATGCTTAGGTCCCATGCAAGAAATGGGAATGAATTTCAAACACCAGGGCACCGTTGATTGCCGGCAAAACATTGAGATGCCTGGTTTTTAAATTCTAGTAAATCGAAAACTCGCCTGAAATTCATGAAACTTGGCATGCTATCATGGAGCGACATCAACATGCTGTGGTACAAATTTTGTCCCATTTGGGGCAGGTTTGGGTATATGCTTCTCACAAACCGGAGCTTCTCACGACAAGCATGATGGTTTTTGGTAGGGAGCGTCCCACCATTGGGAACAAAATGATATCCATTGTCTCTTATTGCTTTCTAATTTTTTTCTCGTGTCAACATAGAACAACAGGAGTGTGGCGTGAATTTTCTTGATTTTTCGGGGTTCGTTTGGACATTTTTATGCATTAACTGAGTTTTCAATGCATTTATGTGCATAATTCAAATGTTGACTACGTGCACATGCTCCAGTGCATATAACTTGGTTGAAAATCAAATCGGTGTCCTAGGGTGCATGCTTAGGTCCCAAGCAAAAAATGGGAATGAATTTCAAACACCAGGGCACCGTTGATTGCCGGCAAAACATTGAGATGCCTGGTTTTTAAATTCTAGTAAATCCAAAACTCGTCTGAAATTCATGAAACTTGGCATGCTATCATGGAGCGGCATCAACATGCCGTGGTACAAATTTTGTCCCATTTGGGGCAGGTTTGGGTATATGCTTCTCACAAACCAGAGCTTCTCACACCAAGCATGATGGTTTTCGGTAGGGAACGTCCCACCTTTGGGGACAAAATGATATCCATTGCCTCTTATTGCTTTCAAATTTTTTTATCGTGTCAACATAGAACAACAGGAGTGTTGCGTGAATTTTTTGATTTTTCGGGTTTCGTTTGGACATTTTTATGCTTTAATTGAGTTTCCAATGCATCTATGTGCATAATTCAAATTTGAACTACATGCACATGCTCCAGTGCATATAAATTGGTTGAAAAATCAAATTTATGTCCTTGGGTGCATGCTTAAGTCCCATGCAAGAAATGGGCATGAATTTCAAATACCAGGGAACCGTTGATTGCTGGCAAAACATTGAGATGCCTTGTATTTAAATTCTAGTAAATCCAAAACTCATCTAAAATTCATGAAACTTGGCATGCTACCACGGAGCGGCATTAACATGCCTTGGTACAAATTTTGTCCCATTTGGGGCATGTTTGGGTATATGTTTCTCACGAACCAGAGCTTCTCACAACAAGCATTATGGTTTTCGGTAGGGAACGTCCCACCTTTGGGGATGAAACGATACCATTGCCTCTTATTGCTTTCAAATTTTTTTCGTGTCAAAAAAGAACAACAGGAGTGTTGTGTGAATTTTCGTGATTTTTCGGTGTTCGTTTGGACATGTTTATGCATTAACTGGGTTTTTAGTGCATATAAAATGGTTGAAACATCAAATTTGTGTCCTTGGGTGCATGTTTAGGTCCCATGCAAGAAATGGGAACGAATTTCAAACACCAGGCCACCGTTGATTGCTGGCAAAACATTCAGATGCCTGGTTTTCAAATTCTAGTAAATCCAAAACTCGTCTGAAATTCATGAAACTTGGCATGCTATCATGGAGCGGCATCAACATGCCGTGGTACAAATTTGGTCCCATTTGGGGCAGGTTTGGGTATATGCTTCTCACAAACCGGAGCTTCTCACAACAAGCTTGATGGTTTTCGGTAGGGAACATCCCACCTTTGGGGACGAAACGATATCCATTGCCTCTTATTGCTTTCATTTTTTTCTCATGTCAACATAGAACAACAGGAGTGTTGTGTGAATTTTTGTGATTCTGGTGGGTTCGTTTGGACTTATTTATGCATTAACTGGGTTTTCAATGCATTTATGTTCATAATTCAAATTTGAACTACATGCACATCCTCCAGTGCATATAAATTGGTTGAAAAAATCAAATTTGTGTCCTTGGGTGCATGCTTAGGTCCCATGCAAGAAATGGGAATGAATTTCAAACACCAGGGCACCGTTGATTGCCGGCAAAACATTCAGATGCCTGGTTTTTAAATTCTAGTAAATCGAAAACTCGCCTGAAATTCATGAAACTTGGCATGCTATCATGGAGCGACATCAACATGCTGTGGTACAAATTTTGTCCCATTTGGGGCAGGTTTGGGTATATGCTTCTCACAAACCGGAGCTTCTCACGACAAGCATGATGGTTTTTGGTAGGGAGCGTCCCACCATTGGGAACAAAATGATATCCATTGTCTCTTATTGCTTTCTAATTTTTTTCTCGTGTCAACATAGAACAACAGGAGTGTGGCGTGAATTTTTGTGATTTTTCGGGGTTTGTTTGGACATTTTTATGCATTAACTGAGTTTTCAATGCATTTATGTGAATAACTCAAATTCGAACTACATCCACATGCTCCAGTGCATATAAATTGGTTGATAAATCAAATATGTGTCCTTGGGTGCATGCTTAGGTCCCATGCAAGAAATGGGAATGAATTTCGAACACCAGGGCACCATTGAATGCCGGCAAAACATTGAGATTCTTGGTTTTTAAATTCTAGTAAATCCAAAACTCGTCTAAAATTCATGAAACTTGGCATGCTATCATGGAGCGGCATCAACATGCCGTAGTAGAAATTTTGTCCCATTTGGGGCAGGTTTGGGTATATGTTTCTCACAAACCGGAGATTCTCACAACAAGCATGATGGTCTTCGGTAGGGAACGTCCCACCTTTGGGGACCAAACGATATACATTGCCTCTTGTTGCTTTCAATTTTTTTATCGTGTCAACATAGAACAACAGGAGTGTTGTGTGAATTTTTGTGATTTTTCGGGGTTCGTTTGGACATTTTTATGCATTAACTAAGTTTCCAATGCATCTATGTGCATAATTCAAATTTGAACTACATGCACATGCTCGAGTGCATATAAATTGGTTGAAAAATCAAATTTGTGTACTTGGGTGCATGCTTAAGTCCCATGCAAGAAATGGGAATGAATTTAAACACCAGGGCACCGTTGATTGCCGGCAAAACATTGAGATGCCTGGTTTTTAAATTCTAGTAAATCCAAAACTCGTCTGAAATTCATGAAACTTGGCATGCTATCATGGAGTAGCATCAACATGCCTTGGTACAAATTTTGTCCCATTTGGGGCAGTTTTGGGTATATGCTTCTCACGAACCAGAGCTTCTCACAACAAGCATGATGGTTTTCGGTAGGGAACGTCCCACCTTTGGGGATGAAACGATATCCATTGCCTGCTATTTCTTTCAAAAAAAATTCTTGTCAAAAAAGAACAACAAGATTGTTGTGTGAATTTTTGTGTTTTTTCAGTGTTTGTTTGGACAAGTTTATGCATTAACTGGGTTTTCAATGCATTTATGTTCATAATTCAAATCTGAACTACATGCACATGCTCGAGTGCATATAAATTGGTTGAAAAATCAAATTTGTGTCTTGGGTGCATGCACAGGTCCCATGCAAGAAATGGGAATGAATTTCAAACACCAGGGAACCGTTGATTGCCGACAAAACATTGAGGTGCCTGGTTTTTAAATTCTAGTAAATCCAAAACTCGTCTAAAATTCATGAAACTTGGCATGCTATCATGGAGCGGCATCAACATGCCGTGGTACAAATTTGGTCCCATTTGGGGCAGGTTTGGGTATATGCTTGTCACAAACCGGAGCTTCTCACAACAAGCATGATGGTTTTCGGTAGGGAACGTCCCACCTTTGGGGACGAAACGATATCCATTGCCTCTTATTGCTTTCATTTTTTTCTCATGACAACATAGAACAACAGGAGTGTTGTGTGAATTTTTGTGATTCTGGTGGGTTCGTTTGGACTTGTTTATGCATTAACTGGGTTTTCAATGCATTTATGTTCATAATTCCAATTTGAACTACATGCACATGCTCAAGTGCATATAAATTGGTTGAAAAATCAAATTTGTCTCTTGGGTGCATGCATAGGTCCCATGCAAGAAATGGGAATGAATTTCAAACACCAGCATACCGTTGGTTGCCGACAAAACATTGAGGTGCCTGGTTTTTAAATTCTAGTAAATCCAAAACTCGTCTAAAATTCATGAAACATGGCATGCTATCATGGAGCGGCATCAACATGCCGTGGTACAAATTTGGTCCCATTTGGGGCAGGTTTGGGTATATGCTTCTCACAAACCGGAGCTTCTCACAACAAGCATGATGATTTTCGGTAGGGAACGTCCCACATTTGGGGACGAAACGATATCCATTGCCTCTTATTGCTTTCATTTTTTTCTCATGTCAACATAGAACAACAGGAGTGTTGTGTGTATTTTTGTGATTCTGGTGGGTTCGTCTGGACTTGTTTATGCATTAACTGGGTTTTCAATGCATTTATGTTCATAATTCAAATTTGAACTATATGCACATGCTCCAGTGCATATAAATTGGTTAAAAAATCAAATTTGTGTCCTTGGGTGCATGCTTAGGTCCCATGCAACAAATGGGAATGAATTTCAAACACCAGGGCACCGTTGATTGCTGGCAAAACATTCAGATGCCTGGTTTTTAAATTCTAGTAAATCCAAAACTCATCTGAAATTCATGAAACTTGGCATGCTATCATGGAGCGACATCAACATGCCATGGTACAAATTTTGTCCCATTTGGGGAAGGTTTGGGTATATGCTTCTCACAAACCGGAGCTTCTCACAACAAGCATGATGGTTTTTGGTAGGGAGCGTCCCACCTTTGGGGACAAAATTATATCCATTGTCTCTTATTGCTTTATATTTTTTTTCTCGTGTCAACATAGAACAACAGGAGTGTGAAGTGATTTTTTGTGATTTTTCGGGGTTCGTTCGGACATTTTTATGCATTAACTGAGTTTTCAATGCATTTATGTGAATAATTCAAATTCGAACTGCATCCACATGCTCTAGTGCATATAAATTGGTTGAAAAATCAAATATGTGTCCTTGGGTGCATGCTTAGGTCCCATGCAAGAAATGGGAATGAATTTCGAACACCAGGGCACCATTGATTGCTGGCAAAACATTGAGAAGCTTGGTTTTTAAATTCTAGTAAATCCAAAACTCGTCTAAAATTCATGAAACCTGGCATGCTATCATGGAGCGGCATCAACATGCCGTGGTAGAAATTTTGTCCCATTTGGTGCAGGTTTGGGTATATGTTTCTCATAAACCAGAGATTCTCACAACAAGCATGATTGTCTTCGGTAGGGAACGTCCCACCTTTGGGGACCAAACAATATTCATTGCCTCTTGTTGCTTTCAATTTTTTTATCATGTCAACATATAACAACAGGAGTGTTGTGTGAATTTTTTTGATTTTTCGGGGTTCGTTTGGACATTTTTATGTATTAACTAAGTTTCCAATGCATCTATGTGCATAATTCAAACTTGAACTACATGCACATGCTCCAGTGCATATAAATTGGTTGAAAAATCAAATTTGTGTACTTGGGTGCATGCTTAAGTCCCATGCAAGAAATGGGAATGAATTTAAACACCAGGGCACCGTTGATTGCCGGCAAAACATTGAGATGCCTGGTTTTTAAATTCTAGTAAATCCAAAACTCGTCTGAAATTCATGAAACTTGGCATGCTATCATGGAGCGGCATCAACTTGCCTTGGTACAAATTTTGTCCCATTTGGGGGAGGTTTGGGTATATGCTTCTCATGAACCAGAGCTTCTCACAACAAGCATTATGGTTTTCGATAGGGAACGTCCCACCTTTGGGGATAAAACGATATCCATTGCCTCTTATTGCTTTCAAATTTTTTTCTTGTCAAAAAAGAAGAACAGGATTGTTGTGTGAATTTTTGTGATTTTTTGGTGTTCGTTTGGACATGTCTATGCATTAACTAGGTTTTCAATGCATTGTTCATAATTCTAATCTGAACTACATGCACATCCTCCAGTGCATATAAATTGGTTGAAAAATCAAATTTGTGTCTTGGGTGCATGCATAGGTCCCATGCAAGAAATGGGAATGAATTTCAAACACCAGGGCACCGTTGATTGCCGACAAAACATTGAGGTGCTTGTTTTTTAAATTCTAGTAAATCGAAAACTCGTCTAAAATTCATGAAACTTGGCATGCTATCATGGAGCGGCATCAACATGCCGTGGTACAAATTTGATCCCATTTGGGGCAGGTTTGGGTATATGCTTCTCACAAACCAGAACTTCTCACAACAAGCATGATGGTTTTCGGTAGGGAACATCCCACCTTTGTGGACGAAACGATATCCATTGCCTCTTATTGCTTTCATTTTTTTCTCATGTCAACATAGAACAACAGGAGTGTTATGTGAATTTTTGTGATTCTGGTGGGTTCGTTTGGACTTGTTTATGCATTAACTGGGTTTTCAATGCATTTATGTTCATAATTCCAATTTGAACTACATGCACATGCTCCAGTGCGTATAAATTGGTTGAAAAATCAAATTTGTGTCTTGGGTGCATGCATAGGTCCCATGCAAGAAATGGGAATGAATTTCAAACACCAGGGCACCGTTGATTGCCGACAAAACATTGAGGTGCCTGGTTTTTATATTCTAGTAAATCCAAAACTCGTCTAAAATTCATGAAACATGGCATGCTATCATGGACCGGCATCAACATGCCGTGGTACAAATTTGGTCCCATTTGGTGCAGGTTTGGGTATATGCTTCTCACAAACCGGATCTTCTCACAACAAGCATGATGGTTTTCGGTAGGGAACGTCCCACCTTTGGGGACGAAACGATATCCATTGCCTCTTATTGCTTTCATTTTTTTCTCATGTCAACATAGAACAACAGGAGTGTTGTGTGTATTTTTGTGATTCTGGTGGGTTCGTCTGGACTTGTTTATGCATTAACTGGGTTTTCAATGCATTTATGTTCATAATTCAAATTTGAACTACATGCACATGCTCCAGTGCATATAAATTGGTTGAAAAATCAAATTTGTGTCCTTGGGTGCATGCTTAGGTCCCATGAGAGAAATGGCAATGAATTTCAAACACCAGGGAACCGTTGATTGCCGGCAAAACATTCAGATGCCTGGTTTTTAAATTCTAGTAAATCCAAAACTCGTCTGAAATTCATGAAACTTGGCATGCTATCATGGAGCGACATCAACATGCCCTGGTACAAATTTTTTCCCATTTGGGGCAGGTTTGGGTATATGCTTCTCACAAACCGGAGCTTCTGACAACAAGCATGATGGTTTTGGTAGGGAGCGTCCCACCATTGGGGACAAAATGATATCCAGTATCTCTTATTGCTTTCTAATTTTTTTCTCGTGTCAACATAGAACAACAGGAGTGTGGCGTGAATTTTTGTGATTTTTCAGGGTTTGTCTGGACATTTTTATGCATTAACTGAGTTTTCAATGCATTTATGTGAATAATTCAAATTCGAACTACATCCACATGCTCCAGTGCATATAAATTGGTTGAAAAATCGAATATGTGTCCTTGGGTGCATGCTTAGGTCCCATGCAAGAAATGGGAATGAATTTCGAACACCAGGGCACCATTGATTGCCGGTAAAACATTGAGATGCTTGGTTTTTAAATTCTAGTAAATCCAAAACTCGTCTAAAATTCATAAACTTGGCATGCTATCATGGAGCGGCATCAACATGCCGTAGTAGAAATTTTGTCCCATTTGGGGCAGGTTTGGGTATATGTTTCTCACAAACCGGAGATTCTCACAACAAGCATGATGGTCTTCGGTAGGGAACGTCCCACCTTTGGGGACCAAATGATATAAATTGCCTCTTGTTGCTTTCAATTTTTTTATCGTGTCAACATAGAACAACAGGAGTGTCGTGTTAATTTTTGTGATTTTTCGGGGTTCATTTGGACATTTTTATGCATTAACTAAGTTTCCAATGCATCTATGTGCATAATTCAAATTTGAACTACATGCACATGCTCCAGCGCATATAAATTGGTTGAAAAATCAAATTTGTGTACTTGGGTGCATGCTTAAGTCCCATGCAAGAAATGGGAATGAATTTAAACACCAGGGCACCGTTGATTGCCGGCAAAACATTGAGATGCCTGGTTTTTAAATTCTAGTAAATCCAAAACTCGTCTGAAATTCATGAAACTTGGCATGCTATCATGGAGCAGCATCAACATGCCTTGGTACAAATTTTGTCCCATTTGGGGCAGTTTTGGGTATATGCTTCTCACGAACGAGAGCTTCTCACAACAAGCATGATGGTTTTCGGTAGGGAACGTCCCACCTTTGGGGATGAAACGATATCCATTGCCTGTTATTGCTTTCAAATTTTTTTCTTGTCAAAAAAGAACAACAGGATTGCTGTGTGAATTTTTGTGATTTTTCAGTGTTTGTTTGGACATGTTTATGCATTAACTGGGTTTTCAATGCATTTATGTTCATAATTCAAATATGAACTACATGCACATGCTCGAGTGCATATAAATTGGTTGAAAAATCAAATTTGTGTCTTGGGTGCATGCATAGGTCCCATGCAAGAAATGGGAATGAATTTCAAACACCAGGGAACCGTTGATTGCCGACAAAACATTGAGGTGCCTGGTTTTTAAATTCTAGTAAATCCAAAACTCGTCTAAAATTCATGAAACTTGGCATGCTATCATGGAGCGGCATCAACATGCCGTGGTACAAATTTGGTCCCATTAGGTGCAGGTTTGGGTATATGTTTCTCACAAATCGGAGATTCTCACAACAAGCATGATGGTCTTCGGTAGGGAACGTCCCACCTTTGGGGACCAAACGATATACATTGCCTCTTGTTGCTTTCAATTTTTTTATCGTGTCAACATAGAACAACAGGAGTGTTGTGTGAATTTTTGTGATTTTTCGGGGTTCGTTTGGACATTTTTATGCATTAACTAAGTTTCCAATGCATCTATGTGCATAATTCAAATTTGAACTACATGCACATGCTCCAGTGCATATAAATTGGTTGAAAAATCAAATTTGTGTACTTGGGTGCATGCTTAAGTCCCATGCAAGAAATGGGAATGAATTTAAACACCAGGGCACCGTTGATTGCCGGCAAAACATTGAGATGCCTGGTTTTTAAATTCTAGTAAATCCAAAACACGTCTGAAATTCATGAAACTTGGCATGCTATCATGGAGCGGCATCAACGTGCCTTGGTACAAATTTTGTCCCATTTGGGGCAGGTTTGGGTATATGCTTCTCACGAACTAGAGCTTCTCACAACAAGCATTATGGTTTTCGGTAGGGAACGTCCCACCTTTGGGGATAAATAGATATCCATTGCCTCTTATTGCTTTCAAATTTTTTTTCTTGTCAAAAAAGAATAACAGGATTGTTGTGTGAATTTTTGTGATTTTTCGGTGTTCGTTTGGACATGTCTATGCATTAACTGGGTTTTCAATGCATTGTTCATAATTCAAATATGAACTACATGCACATGCTCCAGTGCATATAAATTGGTTGAAAAATCAAATTTGTGTCTTGGGTGCATGCATAGGTCCCATGCAAGAAATGGGAATGAATTTCAAACACCAGGGCACCGTTGATTGCTGACAAAATATTGAGGTGCCTAGTTTTTAAATTCTAGTAAATCGATAACTCGTCTAAAATTCATGAAACTTGGCATGCTATCATGGAGCGGCATCAACATGTCGTGGTACAAATTTGATCCCATTTGGGGCAGGTTTGGGTATATGCTTCTCACAAACCGGAGCTTCTCACAACAAGCATGATGGTTTTCGGTAGGGAACGTCCCACCTTTGGGGACGAAACGATATCCATTGCCTCTTATTGCTTTCATTTTTTTCTCATGTCAACATAGAACAACAGGAGTGTTATGTGAATTTTTGTGATTCTGGTGGGTTCATTTGGACTTGTTTATGCATTAACTGGGTTTTCAATGCATTTATGTTCATAATTCCAATTTGAACTACATGCACATGCTCCAGTGCATATAAATTGGTTGAAAATCAAATTTGTGTCTTGGGTGCATGCATAGGTCCCATGCAAGAAATGGGAATGAATTTCAAACACCAGGGCACCGTTGATTGCTGACAAAACATTGAGGTGCCTGGTTTTTAAATTCTAGTAAATCAAAAACTCGTCTAAAATTCATGAAACTTGGCATGCTATCATGGAGCGGCATCAACATGCCGTGGTACAAATTTGATCCCATTTGGGGCAGGTTTGGGTATATGCTTCTCACAAACCGGAGCTTCTCACAACAAGCATGATGGTTTTCGGTAGGGAACGTCCCACCTTTGGGGACGAAACAATATCCATTGCCTCTTATTGCTTTCATTTTTTTCTCATGTCAACATAGAACAACAGGAGTGTTATGTGAATTTTTGTGATTCTGGTGGGTTCATTTGGACTTGTTTATGCATTAACTGGGTTTTCAATGCATTTATGTTCATAATTCCAATTTGAACTACATGCACATGCTCCAGTGCATATAAATTGGTTGAAAATCAAATTTGTGTCTTGGGTGCATGCATAGGTCCCATGCAAGAAATGGGAATGAATTTCAAACACCAGGGCACCGTTGATTGCTGACAAAACATTGAGGTGCCTGGTTTTTAAATTCTAGTAAATAGAAAACTCGTCTAAAATTCATGAAACTTGGCATGCTATCATGGAGCGGCATCAACATGCCGTGGTACAAATTTGATCCCATTTGGGGCAGGTTTGTGTATATGCTTCTCACAAACCGGAGCTTCTCACGACGAGCATGATGGTTTTCGGTAGGGAACGTCCCACCTTTGGGGACGAAACGATATCCATTGCCTCTTATTGCTTTCATTTTTTTCTCATGTCAACATAGAACAACAGGAGTGTTATGTGAATTTTTGTGATTCTGGTGGGTTCATTTGGACTTGTTTATGCATTAACTGGGTTTTCAATGCATTTATGTTCATAATTCCAATTTGAAATACATGCACATGCTCCAGTGCATATAAATGGGTTGAAAAATCAAATTTGTGTCTTGGGTGCATGCATAGGTCCCATGCAAGAAATGGGAATGAATTTCAAACACCAGGGACCGTTGATTGCCGACAAAACATTGAGGTGCCTGGTTTTTACACTCTAGTAAATCCAAAACTCGTCTAAAATTCATGAAACATGGCATGCTATCATGGAGCGGCATCAACATGCCGTGGTACAAATTTGATCCCATTTGGGGCCGGTTTGGGTATATGCTTCTCACAAACCGGAGCTTCTCACAACAAGCATGATGGTTTTCGGTAGGGAACGTCCCACCTTTGGGGATGAAACGATATCCATTGCCTCTTATTGCTTTCATTTTTTTCTCATGTCAACATAGAACAACAGGAGTGTTGTGTGTATTTTTGTGATTCCGGTGGGTTCGTCTGGACTTGTTTATGCATTAACTGGGTTTTTAATGCATTTATGTTCATAATTCAAATTTGAACTACATGCACATGCTCCAGTGCATATAAATTGGTTGAAAAATCAAATTTGTGTCCTTGTGTGCATGCTTAGGTCCCATGCAAGAAATGGGAATGAATTTCAAACACCAGCGCACCGTTGATTGCCGGCAAAACATTGAGATGCCTGGTTTTTAAATTCTAGTAAATCCAAAACTCGTCTGAAATTCATGAAACTTGGCATGCTATCGTGGAGCGGCATCAATATGCCGTGGTACAAATTTTGTCCCATTTGGGGCAGGTTTGGGTATATGCTTCTCACAAACCGGAGCTTCTCACAACAAGCATGATGGTTTTGGTAGGGAGCGTCCCACCATTGGGGACAAAATGATATCCACTGTCTCTTATTGCTTTCTAATTTTTTTCTCGTCTCAACATAGAACAACAGGAGTGTGGCGTGAATTTTTGTGATTTTTCGGGGTTTGTTTGGACATTTTGATGCATTAACTGAGTTTTCAATGCATTTATGTGAATAATTCAAATTCGAACTACATCCACATGCTCCAGTGCATATAAATTGGTTGAAAAATCGAATATGTGTCCTTGGGTGCATGCTTAGGTCCCATGCAAGAAATGGGAATGAATTTCGAACACCAGGGCACCATTGATTGCCGGCAAAACATTGAGATGCTTGGTTTTTAAATTCTAGTAAATCCAAAACTCGTCTAAAATTCATGAAACTTGGCATGCTATCATGGAGCGGCATCAACATGCCGTAGTAGAAATTTTGTCCCATTTGGGGCAGGTTTGGGTATATGTTTCTCACAAACCAGAGATTCTCACTACAAGCATGATGGTCTTCGGTAGGGAACGTCCCACCTTTGGGGACCAAACAATATAAATTGCCTCTTGTTGCTTTCAATTTTTTTTATCGTGTCAACATAGAACAACAGGAGTGTTGTGTGAATTTTTGTGATTTTTCGGGGTTCGTTTGAACATTTTTATGCATTAACTAAGTTTCGAATGCATCTATGTGCATAATTCAAATTTGTACTACATGCACATGCTCCAGTGCATATAAATTGGTTGAAAAATCAAATTTGTGTACTTGGGTGCATGCTTAAGTCCCATGCAAGAAATGGGAATGAATTTAAACACCTGGGCACTGTTGATTGCCGGCAAAACATTGAGATGCCTGGTTTTTAAATTCTAGTAAATCCAAACTCGTCTGAAATTCATGAAACTTGGCATGCTATCATGGAGCAGCATCAACATGCCTTGGTACAAATTTTGTCCCATTTGGGGTAGTTTTGGGTATATGCTTCTCACGAATGAGAGCTTCTCACAACAAGCATGATGGTTTTTGGTAGGGAACGTCCCACCTTTGGGGATGAAATGATGTCCATTGCCTGTTATTGCTTTCAAATTTTTTTCTTGTCAAAAAAGAACAACAGGATTGTTGTGTGAATTTTTGTGATTTTTCAGTGTTTGTTTGGACATGTTTATGCATTAATTGGGTTTTCAATGCATTTATGTTCATAATTCAAATTTGAACTACATGCACATGCTCGGGTGCATATAAATTGGTTGAAAAATCAAATTTGTGTCTTGGGTGCATGCATAGGTCCCATGCAAGAAATGGGAATGAATTTCAAACACCAGGGAACCGTTGATTGCCGACAAAACATTGAGGTGCCTGGTTTTTAAATTCTAGTAAATCCAAAACTCGTCTAAAATTCATGAAACATGGCATGCTATCATGGAGCGGCATCAACATGCCACGGTACAAATTTGGTCCCATTTGGGGCAGGTTTAGGTATATGCTTCTCACAAACCGGAGCTTCTCACAACAAGCATGATGGTTTTCGGTAGGGAACGTCCCACCTTTGGGGATGAAATGATATCCATTGCCTCTTATTGCTTTCATTTTTTTCTCATGTCAACATAGAACAACAGGAGTGTTGTGTGTATTTTTGTGATTCCGGTGGGTTCGTCTGGACTTGTTTATGCATTAACTGGGTTTTTAATGCATTTATGTTCATAATTAAAATTTGAACTACATGCACATGCTCCAGTGCATATAAATTGGTTGAAAAATCAAATTTGTGTCCTTGGGTGCATGCTTAGGTCCCATGCAAGAAATGGGAATGAATTTCAAACACTAGTGCACCGTTGATTGCCGGCAAAACATTGAGATGCCTGGTTTTTAAATTCTAGTAAATCCAAAACTCGTCTGAAATTCATTAAACTTGGCATGCTATCATGGAGCGGCATCAATATGCCGTGGTACAAATTTTGTCCCATTTGGGGCAGGTTTGGGTATATGCTTCTCACAAACCGGAGCTTCTCACAACAAGCATGATGGTTTTGGTAGGGAGCGTCCCACCATTGGGGACAAAATGATATCCACTGTCTCTTATTGCTTTCTAATTTTTTTCTCGTCTCAACATAGAACAACAGGAGTGTGGCGTGAATTTTTGTGATTTTTCGGGGTTTGTTTGGACATTTTTATGCATTAACTGAGTTTTCAATGCATTTATGTGAATAATTCAAATTCGAACTACATCCACATGCTCCAGTGCATATAAATTGGTTGAAAAATCGAATATGTGTCCTTGGGTGCATGCTTAGGTCCCATGCAAGAAATGGGAATGAATTTCGAACACCAGGGCACCATTGATTGCCGGCAAAACATTGAGATGCTTGGTTTTTAAATTCTAGTAAATCCAAAACTCGTCTAAAATTCATGAAACTTGGCATGCTATCATGGAGCGGCATCAACATGCCGTAGTAGAAATTTTGTCCCATTTGGGGCAGGTTTGGGTATATGTTTCTCACAAACCGGAGATTCTCACAACAAGCATGATGGTCTTCGGTAGGGAACGTCCCACCTTTGGGGACCAAACGATATAAATTGCCTCTTGTTGCTTTCAATTTTTTTATCGTGTCAACATAGAACAACAGGAGTGTTGTGTGAATTTTTGTGATTTTTCGGGGTTCGTTTGAACATTTTTATGCATTAACTAAGTTTCGAATGCATCTATGTGCATAATTCAAATTTGTACTACATGCACATGCTCCAGTGCATATAAATTGGTTGAAAAATCAAATTTGTGTACTTGGGTGCATGCTTAAGTCCCATGCAAGAAATGGGAATGAATTTAAACACCTGGGCACTGTTGATTGCCGGCAAAACATTGAGATGCCTGGTTTTTAAATTCTAGTAAATCCAAAACTCGTCTGAAATTCATGAAACTTGGCATGCTATCATGGAGCAGCATCAACATGCCTTGGTACAAATTTTGTCCCATTTGGGGCAGTTTTGGGTATATGCTTCTCACGAATGAGAGCCTCTCACAACAAGCATGATGGTTTTCGATAGGGAACGTCCCACCTTTGGGGATGAAATGATGTCCATTGCCTGTTATTGCTTTCAAATTTTTTTCTTGTCAAAAAAGAACAACAGGATTGTTGTGTGAATTTTTGTGATTTTTCAGTGTTTGTTTGGACATGTTTATGCATTAACTGGGTTTTCAATGCATTTATGTTCATAATTCAAATTTGAAATACATGCACATGCTCGGGTGCATATAAATTGGTTGAAAAATCAAATTTGTGTCTTGGGTGCATGCATAGGTCCCATGCAAGAAATGGGAATGAATTTCAAACACCAGGGAACCGTTGATTGCCGACAAAACATTGAGGTGCCTGGTTTTTAAATTCTAGTAAATCCAAAACTCGTCTAAAATTCATGAAACTTGGCATGCTATCATGGAGCGGCATCAACATGCCGTGGTACAAATTTGGTCCCATTTGGTGCAGGTTTGGGTATATGTTTCTCACAAACCGGAGATTCTCACAACAAGCATGATGGTCTTCGGTAGGGAACGTCCCACCTTTGGGGACCAAACGATATACATTGCCTCTTGTTGCTTTCAATTTTTTTATCGTGTCAACATAGAACAATAGGAGTGTTGTGTGAATTTTTGTGATTTTTCGGGGTTCGTTTGGACATTTTTATGCATTAACTAAGTTTCCAATGCATCTATGTGCATAATTCAAATTTGAACTACATGCACATGCTCGGTGCATATAGATTGGTTGAAAAATCAAATTTGTGTACTTGGGTGCATGCTTAAGTCGCATGCAAGAAATGGGAATGAATTTAAACACCAGGGCACCGTTGATTGCCGGAAAAACATTGAGATGCCTGGTTTTTAAATTCTAGTAAATCCAAAACTCGTCTGAAATTCATGAAACTTGGCATGCTATCATGGAGCGGCATCAACATGCCTTGGTACAAATTTTGTTCCATTTGGGGCAGGTTTGGGTCTATGCTTCTCACGAACCAGAGCTTCTCACAACAAGCATGATGGTTTTCGACAGGGAACGTCCCACCTTTGGGGATGAAACGATATCCATTGCCTCTTATTGCTTTCAAATTTTTTTCTTGTCAAAAAAGAACAACAGGATTGTTGTGTGAATTTTTGTGATTTTTCGGTGTTCGTTTGGACATGTTTATGCATTAACTGGGTTTTCAATGCATTTATGTTCATAATTCAAATCTGAACTACATGCACATGCTCGAGTGCATATAAATTGGTTGAACAATCAAATTTGTATCTTGGGTGCATGCATAGGTCCCATGCAAGAAATGGGAATGAATTTCAAACACCAGGGAACCGTTGATTGCCGACAAAACATTGAGGTGCCTGGTTTTTAAATTCTAGTAAATCCAAAACTCGTCTAAAATTCATGAAACATGGCATGCTATCATGGAGCGGCATCAACATGCCGCGGTACAAATTTGGTCCCATTTGGGGCAGGTTTGCGTATATGCTTGTCACAAACCGGAGCTTCTCACAACAAGCATGATGGTTTTCGGTAGGGAACGTCCCACCTTTTGGGGATGAAACGATATCCATTGTCTCTTATTGCTTTCATTTTTTTCTCATGTCAACATAGAACAACAGGAGTGTTGTGTGTATTTTTGTAATTCTGGTGGGTTCGTCTGGACTTGTTTATGCATTAACTGGGTTTTCAATGCATTTATGTTCATAATTCAAATTTGAACTACATGCACATGCTCCAGTGCATATAAATTGGTTGAAAAATCAAATTTGTGTCCTTGGGTGCATGCTTAGGTCCCATGCAAGAAATGGGAATGAATTTCAAACACCAGGGCACCGTTGATTGCCGACAAAACATTGAGATGCCTGGTTTTTAAATTCTAGTAAATCCAAAACTCGTCTGAAATTCATGAAACTTGGCATGCTATCATGGAGCGGCATCAATATGCCGTGGTACAAATTTTTCCCATTTGGGGCAGGTTTGGGTATATGCTTCTCACAAACCGGAGCTTCTCACAACAAGCATGATGGTTTTGGTAGGGAGCGTCCCACCATTGGGGACAAAATGATATCCACTGTCTCTTATTGCTTTCTAATTTTTTTCTCGTCTCAACATAGAACAACAGGAGTGTGGCGTGAATTTTTGTGATTTTTCGGGGTTTGTTTGGACATTTTTATGCATTAACTGAGTTTTCAATGCATTTATGTGAATAATTCAAATTCGAACTACATCCACATGCTCCAGTGCATATAAATTGGTTGAAAAATCGAATATGTGTCCTTGGGTGCATGCTTAGGTCCCATGCAAGAAATGGGAATGAATTTCGAACACCAGGGCACCATTGATTGCCGGCAAAACATTGAGATGCTTGGTTTTTAAATTCTAGTAAATCCAAAACTCGTCTAAAATTCATGAAACTTGGCATGCTATCATGGAGCGGCATCAACATGCCGTAGTAGAAATTTTGTCCCATTTGGGGCAGGTTTGGGTATATGTTTCTCACAAACCGGAGATTCTCACAACAAGCATGATGGTCTTCGGTAGGGAACGTCCCACCTTTGGGGACCAAACGATATAAATTGCCTCTTGTTGCTTTCAATTTTTTTATCGTGTCAACATAGAACAACAGGAGTGTTGTGTGAATTTTTGTGATTTTTCGGGGTTCGTTTGAACATTTTTATGCATTAACTAAGTTTCGAATGCATCTATGTGCATAATTCAAATTTGTACTACATGCACATGCTCCAGTGCATATAAATTGGTTGAAAAATCAAATTTGTGTACTTGGGTGCATGCTTAAGTCCCATGCAAGAAATGGGAATGAATTTAAACACCTGGGCACTGTTGATTGCCGGCAAAACATTGAGATGCCTGGTTTTTAAATTCTAGTAAATCCAAAACTCGTCTGAAATTCATGAAACTTGGCATGCTATCATGGAGCAGCATCAACATGCCTTGGTACAAATTTTGTCCCATTTGGGGCAGTTTTGGGTATATGCTTCTCACGAATGAGAGCCTCTCACAACAAGCATGATGGTTTTCGATAGGGAACGTCCCACCTTTGGGGATGAAATGATGTCCATTGCCTGTTATTGCTTTCAAATTTTTTTCTTGTCAAAAAAGAACAACAGGATTGTTGTGTGAATTTTTGTGATTTTTCAGTGTTTGTTTGGACATGTTTATGCATTAACTGGGTTTTCAATGCATTTATGTTCATAATTCAAATTTGAAATACATGCACATGCTCGGGTGCATATAAATTGGTTGAAAAATCAAATTTGTGTCTTGGGTGCATGCATAGGTCCCATGCAAGAAATGGGAATGAATTTCAAACACCAGGGAACCGTTGATTGCCGACAAAACATTGAGGTGCCTGGTTTTTAAATTCTAGTAAATCCAAAACTCGTCTAAAATTCATGAAACTTGGCATGCTATCATGGAGCGGCATCAACATGTCGTGGTACAAATTTGGTCCCATTTGGTGCAGGTTTGGGTATATGTTTCTCACAAACCGGAGATTCTCACAACAAGCATGATGGTCTTCGGTAGGGAACGTCCCACCTTTGGGGACCAAACGATATACATTGCCTCTTGTTGCTTTCAATTTTTTTATCGTGTCAACATAGAACAATAGGAGTGTTGTGTGAATTTTTGTGATTTTTCGGGGTTCGTTTGGACATTTTTATGCATTAACTAAGTTTCCAATGCATCTATGTGCATAATTCAAATTTGAACTACATGCACATGCTCGGTGCATATAAATTGGTTGAAAAATCAAATTTGTGTACTTGGGTGCATGCTTAAGTCGCATGCAAGAAATGGGAATGAATTTAAACACCAGGGCACCGTTGATTGCCGGAAAAACATTGAGATGCCTGGTTTTTAAATTCTAGTAAATCCAAAACTCGTCTGAAATTCATGAAACTTGGCATGCTATCATGGAGCGGCATCAACATGCCTTGGTACAAATTTTGTTCCATTTGGGGCAGGTTTGGTCTATGCTTCTCACGAACCAGAGCTTCTCACAACAAGCATGATGGTTTTCGACAGGGAACGTCCCACCTTTGGGGATGAAACGATATCCATTGCCTCTTATTGCTTTTAAATTTTTTTCTTGTCAAAAAAGAACAACAGGATTGTTGTGTGAATTTTTGTGATTTTTCGGTGTTCGTTTGGACATGTTTATGCATTAACTGGGTTTTCAATGCATTTATGTTCATAATTCAAATCTGAACTACATGCACATGCTCGAGTGCATATAAATTGGTTGAACAATCAAATTTGTATCTTGGGTGCATGCATAGGTCCCATGCAAGAAATGGGAATGAATTTCAAACACCAGGGAACCGTTGATTGCCGACAAAACATTGAGGTGCCTGGTTTTTAAATTCTAGTAAATCCAAAACTCGTCTAAAATTCATGAAACATGGCATGCTATCATGGAGCGGCATCAACATGCCGCGGTACAAATTTGGTCCCATTTGGGGCAGGTTTGCGTATATGCTTGTCACAAACCGGAGCTTCTCACAACAAGCATGATGGTTTTCGGTAGGGAACGTCCCACCTTTTGGGGATGAAACGATATCCATTGTCTCTTATTACTTTCATTTTTTTCTCATGTCAACATAGAACAACAGGAGTGTTGTGTGTATTTTTGTAATTCTGGTGGGTTCGTCTGGACTTGTTTATGCATTAACTGGGTTTTCAATGCATTTATGTTCATAATTCAAATTTGAACTACATGCACATGCTCCAGTGCATATAAATTGGTTGAAAAATCAAATTTGTGTCCTTGGGTGCATGCTTAGGTCCCATGCAAGAAATGGGAATGAATTTCAAACACCAGGGCACCGTTGATTGCCGACAAAACATTGAGATGCCTGGTTTTTAAATTCTAGTAAATCCAAAACTCGTCTGAAATTCATGAAACTTGGCATGCTATCATGGAGCGGCATCAATATGTCGTGGTACAAATTTTTTCCCATTTGGGGCAGGTTTGGGTATATGCTTCTCACAAACCGGAGCTTCTCACAACAGGCATGATGGTTTTGGTAGGGAGCGTCCCACCATTGGGGACAAAATGATATCCACTATCTCTTATTGCTTTCTAATTTTTTTCTTGTCTCAACAGAGAACAACAGGAGTGTGGCATGAATTTTTGTGATTTTTCGGGGTTTGTTTGGACATTTTTATGCATTAACTGAGTTTTCAATGCATTTATGTGAAAAATTCAAATTCCAACTACATCCACATGCTCCAGTGCATATAAATTGGTTGAAAAATCGAATATGTGTCCTTGGGTGCATGCTTAGGTCCCATGCAAGAAATGGGAATGAATTTCGAACACCAGGGCACCATTGATTGTCGGCAAAACATTGAGATGCTTGGTTTTTAAATTCTAGTAAATCCAAAACTCGTCTAAAATTCATGAAACTTGGCATGCTATCATGGAGCGGCATCAACATGCCGTAGTAGAAATTTTGTCCCATTTGGGGCAGGTTTGGGTATATGTTTCTCACAAACCGGAGATTCTCACAACAAGCATGATGGTCTTCGGTAGGGAACGTCCCACCTTTGGGGACCAAACGATATAAATTGCCTCTTGTTGCTTCCAATTTTTTTATCGTGTCAACATAGAACAACAGGAGTGTTGTGTGAATTTTTGTGATTTTTCGGGGTACGTTTGGACATTTTTATGCATTAACTAAGTTTCCAATGCATCTATGTGCATAATTCAAATTTGAACTACATGCTGTCGGGGAAACTGATCCTCGAACACCTATGGGGCCGGCGGACCGGGCCCCTTTCGGTTCGGCGGGGGGCGGAGATCGCACGAAGAGCAGATCAAGGCGAGGCACACGAGCAGTTTACCCAACTTCGGAGCTCTCCGGAGAGATAACACTCCTACTGCTGCTTGTCTGGTTGTATTATCTGGTGTTCTTGCTCTCCAAAGCGAGAGTGTGATGTTCTCTGGGCTACGGATGGATCGAAGCAAACTGTTTGAGGCTTCGAACCTATGAGCCGAACCCCCTCTACGTTGCGCATGGGCCTCCTTTTATACGCTAAAGGGCTCACCGACAGGTGGCAACACAGAAGAGGGTAAAAACGTAAAAAGCGAGGTAGTTGATACAGTTGCTTGTATAGTGCACCCTACCTAACCCTGACGGTAGGGGACAAGGGCATTAAATGCCCGTCTGAGTCGCCCGAACAGTGCAGAAAAGGACCGTTAGGGGCGCCACCGTTCGCCACGATGGCGATCTTGTCAGCTTCGCATGCCACTGCGCACCGCTGGCTGCACAGCCTCCCGCCACGCACGCTCGGAGAGGCCCCCAGAGCGACACGTTGGTGGATGCGCTGGAGCATGGACGCAGAGTGGCCGCCTGCCGCGGCAAGCGCCTTGCCGCTATTGTTATCTTGTCGGGTCCGGAAGCTTGTCGCTCACCGGGCTTCGAGGTACCTTGGTTTGTCTTCCCGGCAAGCTCCTCTTGCCGGGGCCTTGTCGCCTTGCCGGAGCGCGTGGCGCGTCACGGCAAGTTCATTGGAGCGTCTTGGTTGGCCTTCCCGGCAAGCTCCTCTTGCCGGGGTCTTGTCTCCTTAGCTTAAATACTTTGTTCTTGGATGGCTCCAAGGGAACCTTGGGGGATCTTGGCATTCGCCCGGCAAGCCTTTGCCGCGGGGTGCTGCAACTGCCCGTGCACAAGTTCGGGGTACTAGGGTACCCCTATTCTAGTACACCGACAGGAGCCCCCGGGCCTGGGCCAGACACGGTGCCGAGTGCTGTTGGGCCAGGCCCAAGACAGGGCACAGGCACACGCGGGCTGGGCCACGCCAAATCTTGTTCCGTATCCACCGCGCTCTCCCATAACGGCACGCGTTGAATGCGGCATCGTGGGAGAGATCGTGGGTGGTTGTTTATTTGGAAGGCCGAAACATCCGCCCCGTCCCTCTTTACGAGCAGAGGAAACAGGGGCAGTTTGTTCCCCCTCGCTGCTTGCTGCCAGTCCTTCTTCACAAACTCCGCCGCTCCCCTCTTCTTCTCGAAGCCGAGAGAGCAGCGCTCCGCCCCCCCATTGCCACCAGCATCACCACGCCGTCGACCTTCTCCACCACCTCCGCCATGGCCCCGAAAGCCGACAAGGGAAAGGGCGTGAAGTCGGCCGAGGCGCAGCGGCTCGCGGCGCTGCGGAAGGAGCGGGCGATCTTCACCCCCCCAGCTCGGCGTGCAGGAGCTGAGGGAGTACTTCTACCTCTTTTGGGCGACGGAGACGCATGCGCATCCGCGCACGAGGGTACTCCCGGCCGCTGCCTCGGAGTCGGCTCCAAATGGTTACCCGTTCTTCCCGCTATTCTTCTACTGTGGGCTCTGCCCGCCCTTCTCAGAGTTCTTTTGTGACATTATGAACACGTATGTCTTCCGCCTCCTTGACTTCACCCCCAATGCTGTCTTGACCATGGCAGTTTTCGCACACTTGTGCGAAAACTTTGTCTGAGTCCACCCTAGTGTAGCCCTTTTCCGCCACTTCTTCATACCTCAGGTAGAGAGAGGAGAGCCGCTTGCCGGAGGGATTGCCTGGGTCTCGAGAGTCGGCAAGAAAGATGCGTACTTGGAGGGTGAGCTCCGCAGCAAGTGGGAGGAGTGGAGAGCGGAGTGGTGTTGGATCGTCGAGGAGGATCCGCAGCCCTTCACCGCCGTGCGCCAAACTCCAATAGTGCGCGGCAATGACTGGAGCAATGTGGCCCCGAAAGACGAGAGGCTGAAGATTGCCATCACTAGGATTCTTCACCTCAGGCTTGCCGGGCTCACCGTAGGTGCTGTCGGGGCAGATTTCCTCCGCCGCCGCATTGCCCCCCTGCAGGAGAGGAGGAGGCCCGCCTGGGAATTTAAGAATTCGGCGGACATCATGAGGTTGCGGCCGGGCCTCAACTACAACTTCACTGTCTTGGAGTTGGATGCAATGCTCTTGGAGTTATTCAAACGCGACCCCCAGCACCCATTCACACTGCCGAGGGGCGTAGTTCCTTTGTGCAATAACTCTTTGCTTGACCGGATCCGCGCCATGATGCCGTTGTGCGATTCACACGGCATCGTCCCGACTTGGCAAGAGCCTGCGGACGACGTTGTGCGAGCGTTCTTCGACACCTTGGAGGAATTGCCGGTCCGCGCCGACGAGCAGAAGAGCCTCACCCGTGACACCACCGACGAGGAGCTGCAGCTCATCGCTACTAGGGCGGAAGAGGCTGCGGCCGCAGCTGCTGCGGGTGTGTTTGGGTTCACTGTGGAGGAGGCGGAGGCTGCAGAGGCGGCAAACCTTGCCGAACGCGCGGAGTTCATGAGCGAGGAGGAGCCTGCCGGTTCTGTAGCCGAGTCGAGCGAGGCCGGCGAGGAGGAGGCTGAACCTTCAGAGAGCTTGCCGCAGGCGGAGCCCCCGGCCCCGCCAAGGAGGCAACTTCGCAGGGCCGGGGACGCAGCAGGGCGACAGCTGGCTCCACAGCCACCGAGCCGCGCGACGCACTCTACCACGGCAAGTAATGTTGCCGCGGGAGTGCCTCACGCAACAGCGGCAACTGGAGCGGGATCTTCCGGGCCACCGCCGCCGCCCCCGCCAAGCGGGCAAGGGATCCTACTCCTCCACCTCGCCGCACCGGAGGAGGGCCGGACTTCGATCTTTCCGCGCTCAGCTCCGATGAGGAGGAAGATGAGTGAGTTTCTTTGGTGCCCTTATAATCCTTCAATCTTGCTGTTTATATTTTGTATCTGACTTGCTCCAATCTGGACTCTTTTCTTTTCAGAACACTGGCCCAGAGAGCGGCGAAGAGGGCCAAGGCCGCGGTGATCATCATCGAGGATGAACCCATCGCGTCGGCAGGAGGTGGGTCCGAGACCACCTTGACGGACCTGGCAATCACCCCTCGGAGCAGCCCCCAGCGCAGTCCCCAGCGTAAGTTCATAGTTTAGCCTTCTGCTGTCGGGCGCGCTTGAGTGCTTTTTCCTTTGTTGATATCTTGCTTGTTGACTTGTGCAGGAGCAGAGCAGCCTCATCAGGAGCGCCCGGAGGCCGGTCCCGTAGTGCCACCTGCTTCGACTGCGCCGCCAAGGGAGGAGTCCCCGGCAAGGGAGCGCTCTCCGGCAAGGGTGGACTCTCCGGCAAGGGACGACACTGCTGATCCTGCGGCGACCGAGGCCGCAACTGAAGATCTTGGCGCAGGTAATCCACTTGTCCTAAAACTTCCCCTTGGGTTCTGCTTCTTCTGTTTTTCTTTCCTTGAATTTTTGATTGATTTTCCTCCCTTCTTCGTTCTTCAGACCCATCTTCGGTTGAGCCAATGGAGACAGAGGGCGCCGGCGAGGAAGGTGCCGGGGCTGATGAGACCGCCGGCGAGGAGGCCGCCGGGGCTGCTGCTGCGGGAGCCGGCGAGGGATCGAGCGATCGCACTGACGACCCTGAGGCCGCAGGAGCGCCGAGCGCTGCACCGACTGCCGAACCCTCTGCCGCTTCCACGGAGCCGGGCTCCGAGGAGCCCCAGCCCGGCGCCTACTTGCAGGCCGGTGACAACATCTTCATCAAGCTACCCTGGGCGTCGAGCTCCAGGGCGCCAGTCGAGGGGGAGACTTTTGATGGGGACGTGCTCGCCTCTGCTGGGCTGTCATTGGTGGACGCACCCAGCAGCAGCAGTGGCGAGCCTGAGGAGGAGCAGCTGCTGCGGAAGCTGCTGTCACTCTACCGCACCCGGCAAGCCAAGCTGGCTTCCCGGGAAGCGCTTGTCGCGAAGGCGGGAGTTGACATGGAGAAGCGCGCGGAGGAGCTCCGGAGCCAAAATCAAGAAGCTCTTCGATCCCTGGCGCAGGAGCGGGAGCGAGTAGACGAGGAGCGCACAACCTTTCTTCTCGAGAAGGCCGAGGCTGAGGAGGAACAAAGACTTGCTGCCGAGAAGCAGTCCGCGCGGGAAGGCGAGCTAGTGCAGTGGAAGGCCCACCTCGACAGCTACGAGGAAGAGCTCGCCGAGCGTGAGCGAGCACTTGGCGGGGCGCTCAAGGAGGCAAAGGATGCCGTGGCAACTGCAGAGGCCGCCAATAAGGAGCTAGAGGAGAAGGTGGCGCGGCTGGAGGCCGATATTGGGAAGAGCAGCGAGGAGATTGCCGCTCTCAAGCGTGAGCGCGAGAAGGATGCTGCCGCCCATGGTGAACTGCAAGGCCTTCTCGCTGGGAGGGGCAAGGAGCTCAACGCCGCCAAGGATTCCAAAGCAGACCTGGAGCTGAAGCTGGCCACGCTGACGCAGACGCTGGAGGCCGTCAAGGAGCGGGAGAAGACCTTGGCGGAGAAGGTCAAGGCTGACGCGGCGCTGTTGGAGAGCATTGCAGTCACACAGAACTCCTTCAGAGACACAGTGGAGCACTGGACCGAGGGTCTGGTGAACACTGCCGCCGTCATCAACGAGGAGCTGGCGCAGCTAGGGATGGAGGACTTTGGGTATCCTTCCGACGAGAGCCTTCAACCCAGCGCCAAGCTCAGTCTATTCTTCAAGGGTGTGGCGACGGCACTCCAGCGGCTCCGGGAGAGGATCCTGAAGCAGCTGGCCGACGAGTCGCGCAAAATCTGCGGTGGGGTTCTCCAGAAGGTGCTGATGAAGGTGGCCTTCCGCAACCCAGGCCTCAGCTTCACCAACGTCCTCCGATCCTTGCCGCCTGACGCCGATCTGGACGCACTCAAGGCCCTTGTCGCACCCATCGTGGACAAGGTGAGCGAGATCAAGCGAGTCGAGGGCGGCCGCGTAGATTAGGCCGCCCATTTCTTCTTTTCCCTTGTCGCTGCTAGTCATGTCATGAAAACAGTCTATTAGAGCTGCGACAAGTTATCTTTGTAATATAACTTTATTTCTGTTATCAATTGCAATGTTATTTCCTCTACTAGATTACTTCCTTTGTATGTTTTCACCCTACGCTTTTAGGGAACTTGTCGGCGCAGGCGCCCGAGCCGCGAGCGCCGAGTGCGGAACTTCAGTAGCCTGCTGGCGGTGCCGCTTCCGACAAGAAGCCTTGTCGCGACTAGATGCAGCACACTTAAGCTGTTGAGCGGACTCAAAACAAAGTAAGGGCACAACTAGCCACGAGTTGGTTCCTCCGCGCACAGGTTTTCCATACAAAGCAGGGTCGTTCGAGGAAGATAACTCAAAAATTTAAAAAGAGATTGCTCAAACTTTGGCAACTTAGCTTTTCTGTCATTTGCTTCCCGGTAAGGCAAGTCTTTGCTCGAACGACGCCTGGTCCATACCACAATCTTCTCCTTCCCCCCCGGCAAACTTGTGTGCGAGGGAACCTTCTTTTCCTTTAAAAGAAAAAGAAAGAAGAGAAAATAATAATATGGAGCACTTCGACTCGTTACTGCTTACCGGATGTAAGTGCTGCACAAAGTGTCAGATAATCACATGCAAGAAAGGAACTAATGCATGAAATGAACAAGCTGTGCGGAGCACATGGGTTTTACTTATGCACGGGATCTGCGCCCGGCTTTGTACAAAGGATTACATGCAACAGCGGCAAGACTTGTACAAAAGGTGGTTGCCGGAACGGGTTCTGGCAACCGCGCCTTATGGGAAAAACTTACGAAGATGTTCTATGTTCCAGGAGCTGCTCACTGGAATGCCATCTTCGGTCTCAAGGCAGACAGCGCCAGGCCTTGTGACTCGTCTCACCCGATAAGGGCCTTCCCACTTCGGCGTCAACTTGTTGGAATTCTTGGCGGACTGAATGCGCCGAAGAACAAGGTCGCCTTCCTCGAAGCTTCTGGCTTTAACTTTGCGGCTATGATAGCGGCGCAAAGCTTGCTGGTATCGAGCAACTCGTACAGCAGCCTGAAGACGATCTTCCTCAAGGAACAGCGCGTCGTCTTGCCGCAGTTGTTCTTGCTCAAGCTCATCATAAGCGAGCACTCGAGGTGATCCGTATACGAGTTCCGTGGGGAGAACTGCCTCTGCTCCATAGACTAGAGCGAAAGGTGTCTAGCCAGTGGCTCGATTTGGCGTCGTTCTGATCGACCAAAGAACCACCGGCAGCTCCTCGATCCAGTTCCTTCCACACCTGTGCAGCCTGTCGAAAGTTCTGGTATTGAGCCCGCGCAGCACTTCAGCATTTGCCCTCTCTGCTTGACCGTTGCTTCTCGGATGAGCAACAGAAGCGAAGCAGACCTTGGCGCCAAGGTCTTGGACGTACTGCATGAAGGTGCGGCTCGTGAATTGCGTACCGTTGTCGGTGATGATCCTGTTAGGGATCCCGAAACGGCAAACAATTGACCTGAAGAACTTGACTGCTGACTGTGCTATCACCTTCCTCACTGGCTGCACTTCCGGCCACTTTGTGAACTTGTCGATTGCGACGTACAAGTACTCAAAGCCCCCGACAGCTCGGGGGAAGGGGCCGAGGATATCGAGTCCCCAGACCGAAAATGGCCAGGATAAAGGGATTGTCTGGAGAGCTTGAGCTGGTTGGTGTATCTGTTTGGAGTAGAACTGGCACGCTTCACACTTGGTTACTTGTGCAGTTGCATCTTGGAGGGCTGTCGGCCAAAAGAAACCTTGCCGGAAAGCTTTGCCGGCAAGTGCTCTTGCACCTATGTGGTGGCCACATATGCCTCCATGTATCTCTGCCAACAGCTTTTGTCCATCTTCCCGGCGAATACACTTCAATTTCACACCGTTGAGTCTTCTTATGTACAGTATGCCATCGACAAACTGGTACATACTTGACTACCGGGCTACTCTTTCCGCTTCTTCTTGCTCTTCGGGAAGTTCTCCTGTCTGAAGGAAATGGACAATCTGCTGTGCCCATGCTGGAGCTTGTGGCTCGACAACAAGGACTAAAGGCACATCTGCTGCTGCGGGAACATCTGCTTCTACGGCAAGGACTTGCGGCCCTGCCGGAGCTTGATGTTCCCCGGCAAGCTTGCCGGAACAAAACTTGTCGGGAGCGTCTGCTTCAACGGAACAAACCATAAGGCTTGCCGGAGCAGACTGCCCCTCAGCATCTATGGTGTTGATCTTGGGGACTTTCTTGGCGGCGGCTTCGGGGAGCTCTGCCGGAAAGTAGTCACCAGAAACCAACTTCCTCTTTTTTGCTTTGTCCAGTTGATGGTGTTACGGATGGTTGAGTCAACTTAAGCACAAAGATCCCTGGTTCCACAGGTAACTTTAGTGCGGCGCATTTTGACAGGCCGTCAGCGATATCATTCTGAGCTCTTGGGATATGCTCCATTTGTAGGCCGTCAAAGTGCTCCTCTAGCTTCCTCACTTCATCGACATACGCTTCCATCAACGGACTCTGGTAGTTCCTGTTCACTTGTCGGACGACAAGCTGTGAGTCACCCCTGACAATGAGCTTCTTAATCCCAAGGTCTGCTGCGATTCTGAGACCGGCAAGCAATCCTTCATATTCTGCAGTATTGGTGGTTGCTTGCTTTTTGGGAAAGTGCATCTGGACTACGTACTTGAGGTGCTCTCCGGTGGGTGCGACAAGCAGTACGCCTGCACCGGCGCCTTGCAGCGAGAAGGCACCATCAAAGTACATCAGCCACTCTTTGCTTGCCTCTTTGACGGGGATGCTCGTTTCTAGAATTTCTTCATCTGGGGTTGGCGTCCACTCTGCTATGAACTCTGCCAACGCTCTGCTTTGGATAGTTGAGGTGCTCTCAAACTTGAGGCCAAAGCTTGACAATTCCAGCGCCCACTCGACAATCCTGCCTGTTCCTTCTGGATTTTGCAGTATCCTCTTCAGCGGAAAGCGAGTGACGACTGTGATCTCATGTGCTTGGAAGTAATGGCGCAACTTTCTCGAGGCCATAAGGAGGCCGAAAAGCAACTTCTGCACACCAGAGTACCTTGATCTAGCTCCCTGCAGAAGAGAACTAACAAAGTAGACTGGGCGCTGCACCATTCTCCTTGGCATCTCATCTTGTTCCTGCGCAAACCCACGTTTGTCGGGACCAGAGCTTGTCGGCAAAGCCCCCTGCTTGTCGCTGGATGGATCTGCCGTGGTTGCTGGCTCATCATCCACCTCCCTCTCCGCTACTAACGCAGCACTAACCACTTGATTGGTTGCCGCTATATACAGCAGCAACTTCTCTTGCGGCTTAGGTGGGACAAGCGTTGGAGTGGAGGACAGGTATCTCTTCAAATCCTGCAGCGCAGCCTCCGCTTCCGGAGTCCATTTCATTGGACCTGCCTTTTTCAAAATTTTGAAAAATGGCAGGGCGCGCTCAGCAGACCTAGAGATAAACCTGCTGAGAGCAGCTACGCAACCGGCAAGCCTTCGTACATCCTTGACGCGCTTTGGTGCTTCGATCTGCTCGATGGCTTTGATCTTGTCGGGATTGGCTTCAATTCCCCGCTGAGACACGAAGAACCCGAGAAGCTTGCCGGAAGGGACTCCAAACACGCACTTCTCAGGGTTAAGCTTGAGGTTGATCTTGCGCAGGTTTGCAAATGTCTCATCTAAATCTTGAATCAAGGTCGCTTTGTCCTTGCTCTTGACCACTATGTCATCCATGTAAGCTTCCACATTTCTGTGTATTTGTGGCTCAAAAGCATGGTGAACTACTCTTGCGAATGTTGAACCAGCATTCTTCAAACCGAAAGGCATCCGTACGAAGAAGTATGTGCCACACGGGGTGATAAATGCGGTTTTCTCTTCGTCTTCTTCGGCCATGAAGATCTGATGATATCCTGAGTATGCATCAAGAAACGAAAGCAAATCACATCCGGCTGTGGAGTCAACAATCTGGTCAATACGCGGCAAGGGAAATGGGTCTTTGGGACAAGCTTTATTAACATCAGTGAAGTCAATACAAAGTCTCCATTTCCCGTTAGCTTTGCGCACAACAACAGGATTGGCCAACCACGTGGGATGGAGTACTCCTCTGACAAGGCCTGCTGCTTCCAACTTCTTGATTTCTTCTGCGATGAATTCTTGGCGCTCAACTGCCTGCTTCCTGACTCTCTGCTTGACGGGCCGCGCATGAGGACAGACGGCAAGGTGGTGCTCAATCACTTTCCTGGGAACACCGGGGATATCAGACGGTTGCCACACAAACACGTCGACATTCGCCCGCAGGAAAGCAACAAGCGCGCTTTCCTATTTGGGGTCAAGAGCGGCGCTGATGGTGAAGGTACCACCAGTGCCATCCTCCTTAGCGGACACCTTCTTAGTCGCAGGCGGAGCTGCCATCGCCTTCTTGCACTTGCCGGTGGAGCTCGATGGTACGTCCTCGACGGTAGCGCAGCACTCCGAAGAGGTGCGCTTGTCGGAGTGGGCATCAGAGCTCTTGCCGGACTTGGTCTTCTTCTTCCCCCCGGGAGCTTCAGCGGCAAGTGTCCTTCGTTCTGCTGTGGCTGCTGCTTCTCGGTAGATCTTGTCGGCACAGATAAGAGCATCCTTCTTGTCGCCAGGGACAGAGATGACACTTATTGGGCTTGGCATTTTCAGTACGTTGTACGCATAGCGAGAGGCTGCCATGAACTTGGCGAGTGCCGGACAGCCAAGGATTCCATTGTAAGGTAATGGAAAGTCGGCAACGTCAAACGTGACCCTCTCAGTCCTAAAGTTCAGCTCACTGCCAAATGTTACCGGCAATGTGATCTTTCCCTTTGGCTTGCTCCTTCCCGGGTTGATTCCTTGAAATGTGCCGGTCTCTTCGAGCTCGCTGTCAGGGATCTGGAGCTTCTAGAGCACCACGGAGGAGATCAAGTTCAAACCGGCCCCGCCGTCAACTAGCATCTTAGTGACCTTGAGGTTGCGGATTGTTGGTGAAACCAGCATCGGCAAGCACCCGACCGCAGTTATGCGATCCGGGTGGTCCTCAATATCAAAGATGATAGGTGTGCTGGACCATTTCAGAGGCCTGCGTGACTCGACGGGTGGTTCTGCTGCATTAACCTCCCGCATCCACTGCTTGAGCTGGCGGTGCGAGGCATGCAGAGAAGCACCACCGTCAACGCACATGACCTCTGTAGCTTTCTGGAACTCCTGCTCATCGGTCTCCTCATCATCCATATCTTCATCGTCGCCGTCACCTTCATCCTTGTCGCGGCCGCGAGGAGGTCTGTCTCCTTGCCGCTGCTTGGCCTTGCCGCGGCGTCCTCCTCGGCCGGGACGTTTCTTGCCGGATCCACCAGCTCCTTCCTGGGCCTTCTCCTTGTCGCGCCGCTCGTATTCAGCTTTCTGTTGCTCAACGAGCTGCTCGACCCTCTTGCAGTTCTGAAGATCATGGCCCTTGGTGCAGTGAATCTTGCAATACTGCTTGTTGGTGCCATCCTGCTTGTCGGCGACCGCCACCTCCGCGGCAACCTCCTTGCCGGAGTTACCAGCTTTGGCTTCCTTGGCACCGCCACCGTTGCCGGACTGCTCAACAACTAGCACTTCTTTGCCTTTCCTCCTTCTGTTGTTCCGCCGCCGGGTTTTCCTTGTCGGGGCGGCATCTTCGCTGTCAGATCCTCCCGCTCCTATATTTTCTCCGGGGAGTCTCCTCCCTTCCTCAGCACGTGCGCACTTGTCGGCCAGTGCATATAACTCACTGATGTCCCTGATCTTGCACATCGCCATTTCCTCCTGCATCCTGCGGTTCCGCATGTTCTGATGGAACGCGTTGATCACCGCGGCAGGGTGGACGTCTGGGATGTTGTGCTGCACGCTACTGAATCTCTGAATGTACTTGCGCAGGGGCTCTCCTTCCTTCTAGGCGAGCAAATGAAGATCACTCTCCTGGCCATGAGGCTTGTGTCCACCGGTAAAGGGGCCGACAAACTGATGGCACAGATCGGCCCAAGAGGATATGGAGTTGTCCGGCAAGTGCATGAGCCAGGATCTGACATTGGGCTTGAGCACCAGCGGGAAATAGTTGGCAAGGATCTTGTCATCCCGTCCCCCGGCAGCTTGCACGGCAATAGTGTAAATGCTGAGGAACTCTGACGGAAGCGTCTTGCCGTCGTACTTCTCCGGTACATCTGACTTGAAGTTCTTTGTACTGGGCCACTGGACTTGCCGCAGCTCACGAGTGAACGCAGGACAACCTACCGCATACGGCAGATCGCCTGGTTCCCCTGGCGCATGCATGTCAACAGAGGGCCCAGCGCGCTCGTCGGATTGACGTCGCGCTTCTCTTCGGCGCTCGATGCGGGTTCGACCGTCTTCTTGTTGTCGATCATGAAGAACTTGGCGCTGATCACGACGAGCTCGTGGATCCGACGATGCAGTGGAGTCACTGTCGAGGTGGATCCGACGAGTCGGCTATCTTGGCCTTCGGGGCGGTGATTGCATGGTAGTTGCACCTCCGCCCGTTTCATCGCCACCGGCTCGCGTCCAGCGGTCCTGCCGCGGCGACGACACGCTCAGCCGCCGTGGAGTGTCGCCGTTGGCGTAGCCGATGAGACTCTGGATGGTGGCTCTCCATTCATCGATCTTGTCTGACGTCGGAGGGTAATCTAGGAGAAGTTGGGCTCGCGCCAAAGCTTCTGCTGGGGTAGTGGGTGGCAGTGGCGGACGGCGCGAGGAGCGGGACGTGCTCGAACTTCTAACTATGTTAGAAGGAGCAGTATCCCGTCCGGGCGACCGTGCCCCGCTCGTGCCAGCGCGCTGGCGTGCATGCTGGTCTTGAGCGGCCCGAGATCCACCAGCTTGGTCTTGGGCTATCATGCGTATGGCACTGCTAGTGCCATGACGCTGTTGATCTTGCGCCTCCTGAGAGTGGCGTGGAACATGTACAGTCGCCGAGGTTTGTGCAGCCTTGTTCTTGGACCTGGCGGCATCATGGGCTTCCTCGTCGACGTCCTTTCTTCCGCCGGCGTCCATCCCACCACTCGTTTGCTCCAACGGTGGCGGAAGGGACGTGGATGGGGCGGCCGCCGCCGAAGTCTTCTTCTTCGGTGGCATGTTGATGAAGGGAATAAGGATCGAGCTCGTGTGAACGCCGGATCAGGTTCACGCAATCTCGACGCCCCCTACCTGGCGCGCCAAAGATGTCGGGGAAACTGATCCTCGAACACCTATGGGGCCGGCAGACCGGGCCCCTTTCGGTTCGGCGGGGGCGGAGATCGCACGAAGAGCAGATCGAGGCGAGGCACACGAGCAGTTTACCCAGCTTCGGAGCTCTCCGGAGAGATAACACTCCTACTGCTGCTTGTCTAGTTGTATTATCTGGTGTTCTTGCTCTCCAAAGCGAGAGTATGATGTTCTCTGGGCTACGGATGGATCGAAGCAAACTGTTTGAGGCTTCGAACCTATGAGCCGAACCCCCTCTACGTTGCGCATGGGCCTCCTTTTATACGCTAAAGGGGTCACCGACAGGTGGCAACGCAGAGGAGGGTAAAAACGTAAAAAGTGAGGTAGTTGATACAGTTGCTTGTACAGTGCACCCTACATAACCCTGACGGCAGGGGACACGGGCATTAAATGCCCTTCTGAGTCGCCCGAACAGTGCAGAAAAGGACCGTTAGGGGCGCCACCGTTCGCCACGATGGCGATCTTGTCAGCTTCGCATGCCACTGCGCACCGCTGGCTACACAGCCTCCCGCCACGCACGCCCGGAGAGGCCCCCAGAGCGACACGTTGGTGGATGCGCTGGAGCGTGGACGCAGAGTGGCCGCCTGCCGCGGCAAGCGCCTTGCCGCTGTTGTTATCTTGTCGGGTCCGGAAGCTTGTCGCTCACCGGGCTTCGAGGTACCTTGGTTTGTCTTCCCGGCAAGCTCCTCTTGCCGGGGCTTTGTCGCCTTGCCGGAGCGCGTGGTGCCTCGCGGAAAGTTCATTGGAGCGTCTTGGTTGGCCTTCCCGGCAAGCTCCTCTTGCCGGGGACTTGTCTCCTTAGCTTAAATACTTTGTTCTTGGATGGCTCCAAGGGAACCTTGGGGGATCTTGGCGATCACCCGGCAAGCCTTTGCCGCGGGGTGCTCCAACTGCCCGTGCACAAGTTCGGGGTACTAGGGTACCCCTAATCTAGTACACCGACACATGCACATGCTCCAGTGCATATAAATTGGTTGAAAAATCAAATTTGTGTACTTGGGTGCATGCTTAAGTCCTATGCAAGAAATGGGAATGAATTTAAACACCAGGGCACCGTTGATTGCCGGCAAAACATTGAGAGTGCCTGGTTTTTAAAGTCTATTAAATCCAAAACTTGCCTGAAATTCATGAAACTTGGCATGCTATCATGGAGCAGCATCAACATGCCTTGGTACAAATTTTGTCCCATTTGGGGCAGTTTTGGGTATATGCTTCTCACGAACCAGAGCTTCTCACAACAAGCATGATGGTTTTCGGTTGGGAACGTCCCACCTTTGGGGATGAAACGATATCCATTGCCTGTTATTGCTTTCAAATTTTTTTCTTGTCAAAAAAGAACAACAGGATTGTTGTGTGAATTTTTGTGATTTCTTAGTGTTTGTTTGGACATGTTTATGCATTAACAGGGTTTTCAATGCGTTTATGTTCATAATTCAAATCTCAACTACATGCACATGCTCGAGTGCATATAAATTGGTTGAAAAATCAAATTTGTGTCTTGGGTGCATGCATAGGTCCCATGCAAGAAATGGGAATGAATTTCAAACACCAGGGAACCGTTGATTGCCGACAAAACATTGAGGTGCCTGGTTTTTAAATTCTAGTAAATCCAAAACTCGTCTAAAATTCATGAAACTTGGCATGCTATCATGGAGCGGCATCAACATGCCGTGGTACAAATTTGGTCCCATTTGGTGCAGGTTTGGGTATATGTTTCTCACAAACCGGAGATTCTCACAACAAGCATGATGGTCTTCGGTAGGGAACGTCCCACCTTTGGGGACCAAACGATATACATTGCCTCTTGTTGCTTTCAATTTTTTATCGTGTCAACATAGAACAACAGGAGTGTGGTGTGAATTTTTGTGATTTTTCAGGGTTCGTTTCGACATTTTTATGCATTAACTAAGTTTCCAATGCATCTATGTGCATAATTCAAATTTGAACTACATGCACATGCTCCGGTGCATATAAATTGGTTGAAAAATCAAATTTGTGTACTTGGGTGCATGCTTAAGTCCCATGCAAGAAATGGGAATGAATTTAAACACCAGGGCACCGTTGATTGCTGGCAAAACATTGAGATGCCTGGTTTTTAAATTCTAGTAAATCCAAAACTCGTCTGAAATTCATGAAACTTTGCATGCTATCATGGAGCGGCATCAACATGCCTTGGTACAAATTTTGTCCCATTTGGGGCAGGTTTGGGTATATGCTTCTCACGAACCAGCGCTTCTCACAACAAGCATGATGGTTTTCGATAGGGAACGTCCCACCTTTGGGGATGAAACGATATCCATTGCCTCTTATTGCTTTCAAATTTTTTTCTTTTCAAAAAAGAACAACAGGATTGTTGTGTGAATTTTTGTGATTTTACGGTGTTCGTTTGGACATCTTTATGCATTAACTGGGTTTTCAATCCATTTGTGTTCATAATTCAAATCTGAACTACATGCACATGCTCCAGTGCATATAAATTGGTTGAAAAATCAAATTTGTGTACTTGGGTGCATGCTTAAGTCCTATGCAAGAAATGGGAATGAATTTAAACACCAGGGCACCGTTGATTGCCGGCAAAACATTGAGATGCCTGGTTTTTACAATCTAGTAAATCCAAAACTCGTCTAAAATTCATGAAACTTGGCATGCTATCATGGAGCGGCATCAACATGCTGTGGTACAAATTTTGTGCCATTTGGGGTAGGTTTGGGTATATGCTTCTCACAAACCGGAGCTTCTCAAAATTAGCATGATGGTTTTCGGTAGGGAACGTCCCAACTTTGGGGACGAAACAATATCCATTGCCTCTTATTGCTTTCAATTTTTTTTCTTATGTCAACATAGAACAATAGGAGTGTTGTGTGAATTTTTGTGACTTTTCGGGGATCGTTTGGACATTTTTATGCACTAACTGAGATTTCAATGCATTTATGTGCAATATTCAAATCTGAACTACGTGCACATGCTCCAATGCATATAAATTGGTTGAAAAATCAAATATGTGTCCTTGGGTGCATGCTTAAGTCCCATGCAAGAAATGGGAATGAATTACAAACACCAAGGCACCGTTGATTGCCGGCAAAACATTGAGATGCCTGGTTCTTAAATTCTAGTAAATCAAACACTCGTCTAAAATTCATGAAACTTGGCATGCTATCATGGAGCGGCATCAACATGTCGTGGTACAAATTTCATCCCATTTGGGGCAGGTTTGGGTATATGCTTCTCACGAACCAGAGCTTCTCACAACAAGCATGATGGTTTTCGGTAGGGAACATCCCACCTTTGGGGATGAAACGATATCCATTGCCTGTAATTGCTTTCAATTTTTTTCTTGTGTCAAAAAAGAACAACAAGAGTGTTGTGTGAATTTTTGTGATTTTTCGGGGTTCGTTTGGACGTGTTTATGCATTAACTGGGTTTTCAATGCATTTATGTTCATAATTCAAATTTGAACTACATGCACATGCTGCAGTAAATATAAATTGGTTGCAAAATCAAATTTGTGTCCTTGGGTGCATGCTTAGGTCCCATGCAAGAAATGGGAATGAATTTCAAACACCAGGGCACCGTTGATTGCCGGCAAAACATTGAGATGCCTGGTTTTTAAATTCTAGTAAATCCAAAACTCGTTTGAAATTCATGAAACTTGGCATGCTATCATGGAGCGGCATCAGCATGCCGTGGTACAAATTTTGTCCCATTTGGGGCAGGTTTGGGTATATGCTTCTCACAAACCGGAGCTTCTCACACCAAGCATGATGGTTTTCGGTAGGGAACGTCCCACCTTTGGGGACGCAACGATATCCATTGCCTCTTATTGCTTTCAATTTTTTTTATCGTGTCAACATAGAACAACAGGAGTGTTGCGTGAATTTTTGTGATTTTTCGGGGTTCGTTTGGACATTTTTATGCGTTAATTGAGTTTCCAATGCATCTATGTGCATAATTCAAATTTCAAATACATGCACATGCTCCAGTGCATATAAATTGGTTGAAAATCACATTTGTGTCCTTGGGTGCATGCTTAAGTCCCATGCAAGAAATGGGAATGAATTTCAAATACCAGGGCACCATTAATTGCTGGCAAAACATTGAGATGCCTGGTATTTAAATTCTAGTAAATCCAAAACTCGTCTAAAATTCATGAAACTTGGCATGCTATCATGGAGCGGCATCAACATGCCTTGGTACAAATTTTGTCCCATTTGGGGCAGGTTTGGGTATATGCTTCTCACGAACCAGAGCTTCTCACAACAAGCATTATGGTTTTCGGTAGGGAACGTCCCACCTTTGGGGATGAAATGATATCCATTGCCTTTTATTGCTTTCCAATTGTTTTCGTGTCAAAAAAGAACAACAGGAGTGTTGTGTGAATTTTCGTGATTTTTCGGTGTTCGTTTGGACATGTTTATGCATTAATTGGGTTTTCATTGCATTTATGTTCATAATTAAAATTTGAACTACATGCACATGCTCCAGTGCATATAAAATGGTTGAAACATCAAATTTGTGTCCTTGGGTGCATGTTTAGGTCCCATGCAAGAAATGGGAATGAATTTCAAACACCAGGCCACCGTTGATTGCCGGCAAAACATTCAGATGCCTGGTTTTTAAATTCTAGTAAATCCAAAACTCGTCTGAAATTCATGAAACTTGGCATGCTATCATGGAGCGGCATCAATATGCCGTGGTACAAATTTTGTCCCATTTGGGGCAGGTTTGGGTATATGCTTCTCACAAACTGGAGCTTCTCACACCAAGCATGATGGTTTTCGGTAGGGAACATCCCTTCTTTGGGGAAGAAACGATATCCATTGCCTCTTATTGATTTCAATTTTTCTCTCATGTCAACATAGAACAACAGGAGTGTTGTGTGAATTTTTGTGATTTTTCGGGGTTCGTTTGGACATTTTTTATGCATTTACTGAGTTTTCAATGCATTTATGTGCATAATTCAAATTTGAACTACATGCACATGCTCTAGTGCATATAAATTGGTTGAAAAATCAAATATGTGTCCTTGGGTGCATGCTTAGGTCCCATGCAAGAAATGGGAATGAATTTCAAACACCAGGGCACCGTTGATTGCCGGCAAAACATTGAGATGCCTGGTTTTTAAATTCTAGTAAATCGAAAACTCGTCTGAAATTCATGAAACTTGGCATGCTATCATGGAGCGGCATCAACATGCCGTCATACATATTTTTTCCCATTTGGGGGCAGGTTTGGGTATATGCTTCTCACAACAAGAATGATTGTTTTCGGCATGGAACGGCCCACCTTTCGGGATGAAACGATATCCATTGCCTCTTATTGCTTTCAAATTTTTTTCTCGTGTCAACATAGAACAACAGGAGTGTTGTGTGAATTTTTGTGATTTTGGGGGATTTGTTTGGATATTTTTATGCATTAACTGAGTTTTCAATGCATTTATCTACATAATTCAATTTTGAACTACATGCACATGCTCCAGTGCATATAAATTGGTTCAAAAATCAAATATGTGTCCTTGGGTGCATGGTTAGGTCTCATGCAAGAAATGAGAATGAATTTCAAACACCAGGGCACCGTTGATTGCCCACAAAACATTAAGATGCCTGGTTCTTAAATTCGATTAAATCCAAAACTCGTCAGAAATTCATGAAACTTGGCATGCTATCTGTAACGCCCTCAATGCGGCTATATCTCCCACGTGTCAAGGCACGACTTAGAGGCATAACCGCATTGAAAGCAATGTCGCAAGTTAGGCAATCATCACAACATCCCATGTAATATATAGATAATAAAATGGGAGATAACATAGTTGGCTTACACTTGCCACGTCAATCAAGTACATAAATAACATTACATCATTCAAACACTCATGGCCCGACTACGGCGCCAAAATAAAAGATAATCCAACATGCGACACGGTCCCGATCACCCCCAACTGGGCACCACTACTGATCATCAGGAAAGGAAACATAGTATCGTTGCGAGTCCTCGTCGAACTCCCACTTGAGCTCAAGCGCATCACCTAGAGCGGAATCATCAGGCCCTGCATCTGGTGTAATAGTAATCTGTGAGCCACAGGGACTCAGCAATCTCACCCTCGCGATCAAGACTATTTAAGCTTATAGGTAAGGCAAGGTAAATATGTGGAGCTGCAGCAAGCGACTAGCAAATATGGTGGCTATCCTGTTCGCAAAAGAGAGCAAGAAGAGGAGGCAAAGCGCGAGCGAGAGACTAGAGGGCAACCTGCGCAAGCATTACTCCAACACCGTGTTCACTTCCCGGACTCCGCCGAGAAGAGACCATCATGGTAACTCACGCTGTTGATTCATTTTAATTAAGTTAAGGTTCAAGTTATCTACAACCGGGCATTAACAAATTCCCATCTGCCCATAACCGCGGGCACGGCTTTCGAAAGTTCAAATCCCTGCAGGGGAGTCCCAACTTAGCCCATGACAAGCTCTCACGGTCAACGAAGGAATAGACCTCCTCTCGAGACGTTCCGATCAGGCTCGGTATCTCGGTTCTTCAAGACACTTCGACAGGTTAAAACAAGACCAGCAACACCGCCCGAATGTGCCGACAAATCCCGATAGGAGGTGCACATATCTCGTTCTCAGGGCACACTCAGATGAGCCAGACGTCGGGTAGGCCAGCCCAGAGTTGCCCCTGGTAGCCCCGGACATCGCTCGGTTGGACCAACACTCAGAGGAGCACTCGCCCGGGGGGGTTTAAAATAAGATGACCCTCGGGCTCCGGAAACCCAAGGGAAAAAGAGGCTAGGTGGCAAATGGTAAGACCAAGGTTGGGCATTGCTGGAAAAGCTTTAATCAAGGTGAACTATCAAGGGGTTCCCATTATAACCCAACCGCGCAAGGAACGCAAAATTCGGGAACATAACACCGATATGACGGAAACTAGGGCGGCAAGAGTGGAACAAAACACTAGGCGAGAGGCCCAGCCTTCCACCCTTTACCAAGTATATAGATGCATTAAGATAACATGGCAATATAATGATATCCCAAAAGTAAATAATGTTCCAACAAGGAACGGTCTCCAATCTTCACCTGCAACTAGCAACGCTATAAGAGGGGCTTAGCAAAGCGGTAACATAGCCAATAAATGGTTTGCTAGGACATGGAGGGTTAGAGGTTTGACATGGCAATTTGGGAGGCTTGAAAGCAAGTGGTAGGCATCGTAGCATTGGCATAGCAAAAGAGCAAGCATCTAGCAAAGCAAAGATAGTAGTGATTTCGAGGGTATGATCATCTTGCCTGCAAAGTTGTCACAGTTGACTGGATCCTCTAAAGCAAACTCAACGGGCTCCTCGATAGCAAACTCATCTCCCGGCTCTACCCAAACAAGACAAACAAGAAAACGGAACACAATCAACCACGTGCAAAGCTCAAACAATATGATGCAAAGATGATATGCTATGCGGGATGCGATGCGGGATGCATATGAAAGATTTGACAAGGAACACATGAACCTGGCCTCAACTTGGGAATCCAAGTATGCCACTGGAAAGATGAGATGAAATCGCTTGAAAACGATATAAAGAACGCCGGAATCGGAGTTACGGTTTGGAAATGGCAAGCGATTCAAATATGACCACGTTCTGTGATTTACAGCAAGTAGCCATCTAAATGCAACAAGATGAACATGCTACAGCACTCAAACATGGCATAAAAATATATGGCAGGGATGCATTCATGATTCTTAACAAAAGTCTAGCACTGAGATACGGCCAATTCATCCATTAACAGGTTCAAACAAGCATGGCGAAAATGCATATGGCAAACAGATTTCAGACTTGGTGAAATTAACACTTGTCTGGAATTTCAGATCAGATAGCACTCTTCGGAGCAACAAAACTACATGCTACATGACCTGAACATGGCAACGTAAAGCATGGCATGGAGCTACTCAAAGAGCTTAATAAAAGTCCCTTAGTGACCTTGAGCCAAAAGGGATCAGAAAATACAATTGCAAGCATGTGAACATGGCAAAAACATAATCAGTTCACAGACTTAGGAAAACTGGAGCATGCTGAAAACAGATATCAAGTAGGCATGTTTACGAGCTCGATGCACTCACTACAGAGCAAGTCATGACAATATAAGCATACACCCATCAAGAATACACAAAATTCAAGCTATCCATGTCAAGAACAATAGCATAGCATGCACGGATCAACTACAACATGATCGGCAAAATCGCTAACAAGTAGACAATCTGCCCAAATTCATGAAGTAGCAAAAGTAGAGCTCGATTGACTCAAGTTAGGGTGCTCCATAGTTGCAAACAAAGACATGGATTGATAGAGCACTACAAGATTAACAAAACATCCTTACTGATCATCCTCGAAAGAGGCACGGATCACTAGGAAACAACATGACCATATGGCCATATGAGATAAACAGCTCAAGGACTTGGTGGAAATGCTAAGTACCTCAAATCAGCATTACCAAGTGCCTCACTTTGCAAGCTTGTACTAGTCACCACACACATCAAAAAAATTCATGGGTTGCACCTCTGGAAAGATGGCAAAACCCTTAACAAAACATATGTAGAGCTCATGGGCATATCATGCACACAATAATCATGGCAAAAATGAAAAATATCTAAATGGAGCAGCAGATCTGACAATTATCTCAAGTAGCCCTTTCCTAACAGAATTTCGGGCATCAAGATGAACTCAAATGAAAATGATGCAATGGAATGAAATGATGCGCTCTCTGAGGCGAACATTTTGATATGCTATATGCGCAAAACGGAGTTACGGATGCAAAGTTACGGCACGATGAACAAGGCAACATGAGCTAGGGTTTCGGGCAAAAAGTCAACCGTTGGAATAACCAGATCCAGATCTAGCGCGGGTTACGAGGTTCTCCGGAGACCTATTCGCCAGAGCTTCGCCGGCGAGGAGGACGATGCCGGAGGGGGGAGGCGAGGCGGTGGCCGGAGGAGGCGGGTCCGGCCGCGGGGAAGTGCGGCGGCGCGGCGTCCGCCGGAGGGAGGTGCGGTGTCACGGCCTTGGGGCAGCGGTGGTTGAGGTCGCCGGGCGTCGGAGCTCGCCGGAGATGGCGCCGGGCGGCGGAGTGGCGGTCGGGCGCAGGGAAGACGCGTGAGCGGCGGCGGTCGACAGCCGGGCGGCGGGGCACGGCATTCGGGCCTTGAGGGCCCCTCCTGGGCCTCCCGGGCCGGCGGCGGACGAGGAAGTGGGGCGGCTGCGCGGCCAATCGGTGGTCGACACGTGGCAGCGGCGGGGCTAGCCGGACATGTCCGTCGGCGTGGGAGGAATTGTCCGGCGCGCAAGGAGAGAGAGATCTAGGGTTTGCCTGAAATTTTCGGGGAGTGGTCTTTAAATTGGCATAGGAGGAGCTAGGAGAGTCCAAATGAGGTGCGGTTTTCGGCCACGCGATCGTGATCGAACGCTCTAGATGATGGAGCAGGCTTTGGTGGGTTTTGGGCCAAATTGGAGGGGTGTTGGGCTGCAACACACACGAGGCCTTTTCGGTCCCTCGGTTGACCGTTGGAGTATCAAACGAAGTCCAAATGGTACGAAATTTGACAGGCGGTCTACCGGTAGTTAACCAAGGCCGCTTGGCAAGTCTCGGTCCAATCCGGAAATGTTTAATCCCCACACACGAAAGAAAGGTAGAAATGACCACCGGAGGAGAACGAAGCGCCGGAATGCAAAACGGACAACGGGGAAAAAGCTCGGATACATGAGATGAACACGTATGCAAAAGCAATGCACATGATGAGATGATATGAGATGCATGACAACAACAACAACACACGGAGACAAAACTCGAACACGAGAAAATAAAATAACTTAACGCCTGAAACGGCAAGAGTTCGAGTACAAATTGGGAAAGTTACATCCAGGGTGTTACACTATCATGGAGCGGCATCAACATGCCGTGGTACAAATTTTGTCCCATTTGGGGTAGGTTTGGGTATATGCTTCTCACAAACCGAAGCTTCTCAAAACAAGCATGATGGTTTTCGGTAGGGAACGTCCCACCTTTGGGGACGAAACGATATCCATTGCCTCTTATTGCTTTCAATTTTTTTCTTATGTCAACATAGAACAACAGGAGTGTTCTGTGAATTTTTGTGACTTTTCAGGGATCGTTTGGACATTTTTATGCACTAACTGAGTTTTCAATGCATTTATGTGCATTATTCAAATTTGAACTACATGCACATGCTCCAATGCATATAAATTGGTTGAAAAATCAAATATGTGTCCTTGGGTGCATGCTTAAGTCCCATGCAAGAAATGCGAATGAATTACAAACACCAAGGCACCGTTGATTGCCAGCAAAACATTAAGATGCCTGGTTCTTAAATTTTAGTAAATCCAACACTCGTCTAAAATTTATGAAACTTGGCATGCTATCATGGAGCAGCATTAACATGTCGTGGTACAAATTTTGTCCCATTTGGGGCAGGTTTGGGTATATGCTTCTCACGAACCAGAGCTTCTCACAACAAGCATGATGGTTTTCGGTAGGGAACATCCCACCATTGGGGATGAAACGATATCCATTGCCTCTAATTGCTTTCAATCTTTTTTCTCGTGTAAAAAAAGAACAACAGGAGTGTTGTGTGAATTTTTGTGATTTTTCGGGGTTCGTTTGGACATGTTTATGCATTAACTGGGTTTTCAATGCATTTATGTTCATAATTCAAATTTGAACTACATGCACATGCTGCAGTAAATATAAATTGGTTGAAATATCAAATTTGTGTCCTTGGGTGCATGCTTAGGTCCCGTGCAAGAAATGGGAATGAATTTCAAACACCGGGGCACCGTTGATTGCCGGCAAAACATTCAGATGCCTGGTTTTTAAATTCTAGTAAATCCAAAACTCGTCTGAAATTCATGAAACTTGGCATGCTATCATGGAGCGGCATCAACATGCCGTGGTACAAATTTTGTCCCATTTAGGGCAGGTTTGGGTATATGTTTCTCACAAACCGGAGCTTCTCACAACAAGCATGATGGTTTTCGGTAGGGAACCTCCCACCTTTGGGGACGAAACGATATCCATTGCCTCTTATTGCTTTCATTTTTTTCTCATGTCAACATAGAACAACAGGAGTGTTGTGTGAATTTTTGTGATTCTGGTGGGTTTGTTTGGACTTGTTTATGCATTAACTGGGTTTTCAATGCATTTATGTTCATAATTCAAATTTGAACTACATGCACATCCTCCAGTGCATATAAATTGGTTGAAAAATCCAATTTGTGTCCTTGGGTGCATGCTTAGGTCCCATGCAAGAAATGGGAATGAACTTCAAACACCAGGGCACCGTTGATTGCCGGCAAAACATTCAGATGCCTGGTTTTTAAATTCTAGTAAATCCAAAACTCGTCTGGAATTCATGAAACTTGGCATGCTATCATGGAGCGACATCAACATGCCATGGTAAAAAATTTGTCCCATTGGGGGCAGGTTTGGGTATATGCTTCGCACAAACCGGAGCTTCTCACAACAAGCATGATGGTTTTTGGTAGGGAGCGTCCCACCTTTGGGGACAAAATGATATCCATTGTCTCTTATTGCTTTCTAATTTTTTTCTCGTGTCAACATAGAACAACAGGAGTGTGGCGTGATTTTTTGTGATTTTTTGGTGTTTGTTTGGACATTTTTATGCATTAACTGAGTTTTCAATGCATTTATGTGAATAATTCAAATTTGAACTGCATCCACATGCTCCAGTGCATATAAATTGGTTGAAAAATCGAATATGTGTCCTTGGGTGCATGCTTAGGTCCCATGCAAGAAATGGGAATGAATTTTGAACACCAGGGCACCATTGATTGCCGGCAAAACATTGAGATGCTTGGGTTTTAAATTCTAGTAAATCCAAAACTCGTCTAGAATTCATGAAACTGGGCATGCTATCATGAAGCGGCATCAACATGCCGTGGTAGAAATTTTGTCCCATTTGGGGCAGGGTTGGGTATATGTTTCTCACAAACCGGAGATTCTCACAACAAGCATGATGGCCTTCGGTAGGGAACGTCCCACCTTTGGGGACCAAACGATATACATTGCCTCTTGTTGCTTTCAATTTTTTTATTGTGTCAACATAGGACAATAGGAGTGTTGTGTGAATTTTTGTGATTTTTCGGGGTTCGTTTGGACATTTTTATGCATTAACTAAGTTTCCAATGCATCTATGTGCATAATTCAAATTTGAACTACATGCACATGCTTCAGTGCTTATAAATTGGTTGAAAAATCAAATTTGTGTACTTGGGTGCATGCTTAAGTCCCATGCAAGAAATGGGGATGAATTTAAACACCAGGGCACCGTTGATTGCCGGCAAAACATTGAGATGCCTGGTTTTTAAATTCTAGTAAATCCAAAACTCGTCTGAAATTCATGAAACTTGGCATGCTATCATGGAGCGGCATCAACATGCCTTGGTACAAATTTTGTTCCATTTGGGGCAGGTTTGGGTATATGCTTCTCACGAACTAGAGCTTCTCACAACAAGCACGATGGTTTTCGGTAGGGAACGTCCCACCTTTGGGGATGAAACGATATTCATTGCCTATTATTGCTTTCAAATTTCTTTCTTGTCAAAAAAGATCAACAGGATTGTTTATGCATTAACTGGGTTTTCAATGCATTTATGTTCATAATTCAAATCAGAACTACATGCACATGCCCCAGTGCATATTATTTGGTTGAAAAATCAAATTTGTGTCTTGGGTGCATGCATAGGTCCCATGCAAGAAATGGGAATGAATTTCAAACACCAAGGCACCGTTGATTGCAGACAAAACATTAAGGTGCCTGGTTTTTAAATTCTAGTAAATCCAAAACTCATCTAAAATTCATGAAACTTGGCATGCTATCATGGAGCGGCATCAACATGCCGTGGTACAAATTTGGTCCCATTTGGGGCGGGTTTGGGTATATGCTTCTCACAAACCGGACCTTCTCACAACAAGCATGATGGTTTTCAGTAGGGAACGTCCCACCTTTGGGGACGAAACTATATCCATTGCCTCTTATTGCTTTCATTTTTTTCTCATGTCAACATAGAACAACATGAGTGTTGTGTGAATTTTTGTGATTCTGGTGGGTTCGTTTGGACTTGTTTATGCATTAACTGGGTTTTCAATGCATTTATGTTCATAATTCAAATTTGAACTACATGCACATGATCTAGTGCATATAAATTGGTTGAAAAATCAAATTTGTGTCTTGGGTGCATGCATAGGTCCCATGCAAGAAATGGGAATGAATTTCAAACACCAGGGCACCGCTGATTGCCGACAAAACATTGAGGTGCCTGGTTTCTAAATTCTAGTAAATTCAAAACTCATCTAAAATTCATGAAACTTGGCATGCTATCATGGAGCGGCATCAACATGCCGTGGTACAAATTTGGTCCCATTTGGGGCAGGTTTGGGTATATGCTTCTCACAAACCGGAGCTTCTCACAACAAGCATGATGGTTTTCGGTAGGGAACGTCCCACCTTTGGGGACGAAACGATATCCATTGCCTCTTATTGCTTTCATTTTTTTCTCATGTCAACATAGAACAACAGGAGTGTTGTGTGAATTTTTGTGATTCTGGTGGGTTCGTTTGGACTTGTTTATGCATTAACTGGGTTTTCAATGCATTTTTGTTCATAATTCAAATTTGAACTACATGCACATGCTCAAGTGCATATAAATTGGTCGAAAAATCAAATTTGTGTCCTTGGGTGCATGCTTAGGTCCCATGCAAGAAATGGGAATGAATTTCAAACACCAGGGCACCGTTGATTGCCGGCAAAACATTCAGATGCTTGGTTTTTAAATTCTAGTAAATCCAAAACTCGTCTGAAATTCATGAAACTGGGCATGCTATCATGGAGCGACATCAACATGCCGTGGTAAAAAATTTGTCCCATTTGGGGCAGGTTTGGGTATATGCTTCTCACAAACCGAAGCTTCTCACAACAAGCATGATGGTTTTTGGTAGGGAGCGTCCCACCTTTGGGGACAAAATGATATGCATTGTATCTTATTGCTTTCTAATTTTTTTCTCGTGTCAACATAGAACAACAGGAGTGTGGCGTGAATTTTTGTGATTTTTCGGGGTTCGTTTGGACATTTTTATGCATTAACTGAGTTTTCAATGCATTTATGTGAATAATTCAAATTCGAACTGCATCCACATGCTCCAATGCATATAAATTGGTTGAAAAAACAAATATTTGTCCTTGGGTGCATGCTTAGGTCCCATGCAAGAAATGGGAATGAATTTCAAACACCAGGGCACCATTGATTGCCGACAAAACATTGAGATGCTTGGTTTTTAAATTCTAGTAAATCCAAAACTCGTCTAAAATTCATCAAACTTGGCATGCTATCATGGAGTGGCATCAACATGTCGTGGTAGAAATTTTGTCCCATTTGGGGCAGGTTTGGGTATATGTTTCTCACAAACTGGAGATTCTCACAACAAGCATGATGGTCTTCGGCAGGGAACGTCCCACCTTTGGGGACCAAACGATATACATTGCCTCTTGTTGCTTTCAATTTTTTTATCGTGTCAACATAGAACAACAGGAGTGTTGTGTGAAGTTTTGTGATTTTTCGGGGTTCGTTTGGACATTTTTATGCATTAACTAAGTTTCCAATGCATCTATGTGCATAATTCAAATTTGAACTACATGCACATGCTCCAGTGCATATAAATTGGTTGAAAAATCAAATTTGTGTACTTTGGTGCATGCTTAAGTCCCATGCAAGAAATGGGAATGAATTTTAACACCATGCACCGTTGATTGCCGGCAAAACATGGAGATGCCTGGTTTTTAAATTCTAGTAAATCCAAAACTCATCTGAAATTCATGAAACTTTGCATGCTATCATGGAGCGGCATCAACATGCCTTGGTACAAATTTTGTCCCATTTGGGGCAGGTTTGGGTATATGCTTCTCACGAAACAGAGCTTCTCACAACAAGCATGATGGTTTTCGGTAGGGAACGTCCCACCTTTGGGGACGAAACGATATCCATTGCCTCTTATTGCATTCAATTTTTTTTCTCGTGTCAACATAGAACAACAGGAGTGTTGTGTGAATTTTTGTGATTCTGTGGGGGTCGTTTGGACTTGTTTATGCGTTAACTGAGTTTTCAATGCAATTAAGTGCATAATTCAAATTTGAACTACATGCACATGCTCCAGTGCATATAAATTGGTTGAAAAATCAAATTTGTTTCCTTGGGTGCATGCTTAGGTCCCATGCAAGAAATGGGAATGAATTTAAAACACCAGGGCACCGTTGTTTGCCAGAAAAACATTCAGATGCCTGGTTTTTAAATTCTAGTAAATCCAAAACTCATCTGAAATTCATGAAACTTGGCATGCTATCATGGAGCGGCATCAACATGCCGTGGTACAAATTTTGTCCCATTTGGGGCTGGTTTGGGTATATGCTTCTCACAAACCGGAGCTTCTCACAACAACCATGATGGTTTTTGGTAGGGAGCGTCCCACCTTTGGGGGCAAAATGATATCCATTGTCTCTTATTGCTTTCTAATTTTTCTCTCGTGTCAACATAGAACAACAGGAGTGTGGTGTGAATTTTTGTGATTTTTCGGGGTTCGTTTGGACATTTTTATGCATTAACTGAGTTTTCAATGCATTTATGTGAATAATTCAAATTCGAACTGCATCCACATGCTCCAGTGCATATAAATTGGTTCAAAAATCAAATATGTGTCCTTGGGTGCATGCTTAGGTCCCATGCAAGAAATGGGAATGAATTTCAAACACGAGGGCACCATTGATTGCCGGCAAAACATTGAGATGCTTGGTTTTTAAATTCTAGTAAATCCAAAACTCGTCTAAAATTCTTGAAACTTGGCATGCTATCATGGAGCGGCATCAACATGCCGTGGTACAAATTTTGTCCCATTTGGGGCAGGTTTGGGTATATGTTTCTCACAAACCGGAGATTCTCACAACAAGCATGATGGTCTTCGGTAGGGAACGTCCCACCTTTGGGGACCAAACAATATACATTGCCTCTTGTTGCTTTCAATTTTTTTATCGTGTCAACATAGAACAACAGGAGTGTTGTGTGAATTTTTGTGATTTTTCGGGGTTCGTTTGGACATTTTTTATGCATTAACTAAGTTTCCAATGCATCTATGTGCATAATTCAAATTTGAACTACATGCACATGCTCCAGTGCATAAAAATTGGTTAAAAAAATCAAATTTGTGTACTTGGGTGCATGCTTAAGTCCCATGTAAGAAATGGGAATGAATTTAAACACCAGAGCACCGTTGATTGCCGGCAAAACATTGAGATGCCTAGTTTTTAAATTCTAGTAAATCCAAAACTCGTCTGAAATTCATGAAACTGCACATGCTACGATGGAGCGACATCGACATGCCTTGGTACAAATTTTGTCCCATTTGGGGCAGGTTTGGGTACATGCTTCTCACGAACCAGAGCTTCTGACAACAAGCATGATGGTTTTCGGTAGGGAACGTCCCACCTTTGGGGATGAAACAATATCCATTGCCTCTTATTGCTTTCAAATTTTTTTCTTATCAAAAAAGAACAACAGGATTGTTGTGTGAATTTTTGTGATTTTTCGGTGTTCGTTTGGACATGTTTATGCATTAACTGGGTTTTCAATGCATTTATGTTCATAATTCAAATCTGATCTACATGCACATGCTCGAGTGCATATAAATTAGTTGAAAAATCAAATTTGTGTCTTGGGTGCATGCATAGGTCCCATGCAAGAAATGGGAATGAATTTCAAACACCAGGGCACCGTTGATTGCCGACAAAACATTGAGGTGCCTGGTTTTTAAATTCTAGTAAATCCAAAACTCGTCTAAAATTCATGAAACTTGGCATGCTCTTATGGAGCGGCATCAACATGCCGTGGTACAAATTTTGTCCCATTTGGGGCAGGTTTGGGTATATGCTTCTCACAAACCGGAGCTTCTCACAACAAGCATGATGGTTTTCAGTAGGGAACGTCCCACCTTTGGGGACGAAACGATATTCATTGCCTCTTATTGCTTTCATATTTTTCTCATGTCAACATAGAACAACAGGAGTGTTGTGTGAATTTTTGTGATTCTGGTGGGTTCATTTGGTCTTGTTTATGCCATAACTGGGTTTTCAATGCATTTATGTTCATAATTCAAATTTGAACTACATGCAGATGCTCCACAGCATATAAATTGGTTGAAAAATCAAATTTGTGTCCTTGGGTGCATGCTTAGGTCCCATGCAAGAAATGGGAATGAATTTCAAACACCAGGGCACCGTTGTTTGCCGGTAAAACATTCAGATGCCTGGTTTTTAAATTCTAGTAAATCCAAAACTCGTCTGAAATTCATGAAACTTGGCATGCTATCATGGAGCGGCATCAACATGCCGTGGTACAAATTTTGTCCCATTTGGGGCAGGTTTGGGTATATCCTTCTCACAAACCGGAGCTTCTCACAACAAGCATGATGGTTTTTGGTAGGGAGCATCCCACCTTTGGGGACAAAATGATATCCATTGTCTCTTGTTGCTTTCTAATTTTTCTCTCGTGTCAACATAGAACAACAGGAGTGTGGTGTGAATTTTTGTGATTTTTTGGGGTTCGTTTGGACATTTTTATGCATTAACTGAGTTTTCAATGCATTTATGTGAATAATTCAAATTCGAACTGCATCCACATGCTCCAGTGCATATAAAATGGTTGAAAAATCAAATATGTGTCCTTGGGTGCATGCTTAGGTCCCATGCAAGAAATGGGAATGAATTTCAAACACCAGGGCACCATTGATTGCCGGCAAAACATTGAGATGCTTGGTTTTTAAATTCTAGTACATCCAAAACTCGTCTAAAATTCATGAAACTTGGCATGCTATCATGGAGCGGCATCAACATGCCGTGGTACAATTTTTGTCCCATTTGGGGCAGGTTTGGGTATATGTTTCTCACAAACCGGAGATTCTCACAACAAGCATGATGGTCTTCGGTAGGGAACGTCCCACCTTTGGGGACCAAACAATATACATTGCCTCTTGTTGCTTTCAATTTTTTTATCGTGTCAACATAGAATAACAGGAGTGTTGTGTGAATTTTTGTGATTTTTCGGGGTTCGTTTGGACATTTTTATGCATTAACTAAGTTTCCAATGCATCTATGTGCATAATTCAAATTTGAACTACATGCACATGCTCTAGTGCATATAAATTTCCACGCGCTCCGGCAAGGCAACAAGGCCCCGGCAAGAGGAGCTTGCCGGGAAGACTAAACAAGGTACACCGAGGCCCGGTGAGCGACGAGCTTCTGGACCCGGCGAGATAACAACAGCGGCAAGGCGCTTGCCGCGGCAGGCGGTCACTCTGCGCCCACGCTCTAGCGCATCCACCAACGTGTCGCTCTAGGGGCCTCTCCGGGCGCGCGTGGCGGGAGGCTGTGCAGCCAGCAGTGCGCAGTGGCATGCGAAGCTGACAAGATCGCCATCGTGGCGAACGGTGGCGCCCCTAACGGTCCTTTTCTGCACTGTTCGGGCGACTCGGTCGGGCATTTAATGCCCTTGTCCCCTGCCGTCAGGGTTAGGTAGGGTGCACTGTACTAGCAACTGTATCAACTACCTTGCTTTTTACGTTTTTACCCTCCTCTGCGTTGCCACCTGTTGGTGACCCCTTTAGCGTATAAAAGGAGGCCCATGCGCAACGTAGAGGAGGTTCGGACAGTTTGCTTTGATTCATTCGTAGCCCAGAAAACATCACACTCTCTCGCTTGAGAGCAAGAACACCAGATAATACAACCAGACAAGCAGCAGTAGGAGTGTTATCTCTCCGGAGAGCTCCGAAGCTGGGTAAACTGCTCGTGTGCCTCGCCTCGATCTTCTCTTCGTGCGACCTCCGCCCCTCGCCGAACCGAAAGGGGCCCGGTCCGCCGGCCCCATAGGTGTTCGTGGATCAGTTTTCCCCGACATCTTTGGCGCGCCAGGTGAAGACTTCGGCGTCAGCCGCTCTATCCACGTCACTTCCGCCACCGTTGGAGAAAACGAGTGGTGGGGTGGACGCCGGCGGAAGAAAGGACGTCGACGAGGAAGCTCATGATGCCGCCAGGTCTAAGAACAAGGCTGCACAAACCTCGACGACTGTACATGTTCCACGCCACTCTCCGGAGGCGCAAGATCAACAGCGTCATGGCACTAGCAGTGCCATACGCATGATAGCCCAAGACCAAGCTGGTGGATCTCGGGGCGCTCAAGACCAGCATGCACGCCAGCGTGCTGGCACGAGTGGGGCACGGTCGCCTGGACGGGATACTGCTCCTTCTAACATAGTTAGAAGTTTGAGCACGTCCCGCTCCTCGCGCAGTCCGCCACTGCCACCCACCACTCCAGTAGAAGCTTTGGCGCGAGCTCAACTTCTCCTAGATTACCCTCCAACGTCGGACAAGATCGACGAATGGAGGGCCACCATTCAGAGTCTCATCGGCTACGCCAACGGCGACACTCCACAGCGGCCGAGCGCGTCGTCGCCGTGGCAGGACCGCCGGACGCGAGCCGGTGGCGACGAAACGGGCGGAGGTGCAACTACCATGCAATCACCGCCCCGAAGGCCAAGATCGCCGACTCGCTGGATCCACCTCGACAGCGACTCCACTGCATCGTCGGATCCACGAGCTCGTCGCGATCAGCGCCAAGTTCTTCATGATCGACAACAAGAAGACGCTCGAACCCGCATCGAGCGCCAAAGAGAAGCGCAACGTCAATCCGACAAGCGCGCTGGGCCCTCTGTCGACATGCATGCGCCAGGGGAACCAGGCGATCTGCCGTACGCGGTAGGTTGTCCTGCGTTCACTCGTGAGCTGCGGCAAGTCCAGTGGCCCAGCACAAAGAACTTCAAGCCAGACATACCAGAGAAGTACGACGGCAAGACGCATCCGTCAGAATTCCTCAGCATCTACACCATCGCAGTGCAGGCTGCCGGGGGACGGGATGACAAAATCCTTGCCAACTACTTCCCGCTGGTGCTCAAGCCCAACGTCAGATCCTGGCTCATGCACTTGCCGGACAACTCCATATCCTCTTGGGCTGATCTGTGCCATCAGTTTGTCGGCACCTTTACAGGCAGACACAAGCCTCATGGCCAGGAGAGTGATCTTCATCTGCTCGCCCAGAAGGAAGGAGAGCCCCTGCGCAAGTACATTCAGAGATTCAGTAGTGTGCAGCACAACATCCTAGACGTCCACCCTGCCGCGGTGATCAGCGTGTTCCATCAGAACGTGCGGAACCGCAGGATGCGGGAGGAAATGGTGATGTGCAAGATCAGGGACGTCAGTGAGTTATATGCACTGGCCGACAAGTGTGCGCGTGCTAAGGAAGGGAGGAGACTCCCTGGAGAAAATATAGGAGCGGGAGGATCTGACAGCGAAGATGCTGCGGCGACAAGGAAAAACCGGCGGCGGAACAACAGAAGGAGGAAAGGCAAAGAAGTGCTAGTTGTTGAGCAGTCCGGCAACGGTGGTAGCGCTAAGGAAGCCAAAGCTGGTGACTCCGGCAAGGAGGTTGCCGCGGAGGTGGCGGTCACCGACAAGCAGGACGGCACCAACAAGCAGTATTGCAAGATTCACCGCACCAAGGGCCATGATCTTCAGAACTGTAAGAGGGTCGAGCAGCTTGTTGAGCAACAGAAAGCTGAATACGAGCGGCGCGACAAAGAGAAGGCCCAGGAAGGAGCTGGTGGGTCCGGCAAGAAACGTCCCGGCCGAGGAGGACGCCGCGGCAAGGCCAAGCAGCGGCGAGGAGACAGACCTCCCCGTGGCCGCGACAAGGATGAAGATGATAATGAAGACGAAGATATGGATGATGAGGAGACTGATGAGCAGGAGTTCCAGAAAGCCACAGAGGTCCTGTGCGTTGACGGTGGTGCTTCTCTGCATGCCTCGCACCGCCAGCCCAAGCAGTGGGTGCAGGAAGTTAATGCAGCAGAACCACCCGTCGAGTCACGCAAGCCTCTGAAATGGTCCGGCACGCCTATCATCTTTGATATTGAGGACCACACGGATCGCATAACTGCGGCCGGTGCTTGCCGATGTTGGTTTCACCAACAATCCGCAACCTCAAGGTCACTAAGATGCTAGTTGACGGCGGGGCCGGCTTGAACCTGATCTCCTCCGCGGTGCTCCAGAAACTCACGATTCCTGACAGCGAGCTCGAAGAGACCGGCACATTTCAAGGAATTAACCCGGAAAGGAGCAAGCCAAAGGGAAAGATCACGTTGCCGGTAACATTTGGCAGCGGGCTGAACTTCAGGACCAAGAGGGTCACGTTTGACGTTGCCGACTTTCCATTGCCTTACAATGGAATCCTTGGCCGACCGGCACTCGCCAAGTTCATGGCAGCCTCTCACTATGCGTACAACGTATTGAAAATGCCAGGCCCAATAAGTGTCATCTCTATCCCTGGCGACAAGAATGATGCTCTTATCTGTGCCGACAAGATCGACCGGGAAGCCGCAGCCGCACCAGAACGAAGGACACTTGCCGCTGAAGCTCCCGGGGGGAAGAAGAAGGCCAAGTCCGGCAAGAGCTCTGATGCCCACTCCGGCAAGCGCACTTCCTCGGAGTGCTGCGCTACCGTTGAGGACGCACCGTCGAGCTCCACCGGCAAGCGAAAGAAGGCAATGGCAGCTCCACCTGAGACCAAGAAGGTGTCCGCAAAGGAGGATGGCGCTGGTGGTACCTTCACCATCAGCGCCACTCTTGACCCCAAATAGGAAAGCGCGCTCGTAGCTTTCCTGCGGGCGAATGTCGACGTGTTTGCGTGGCAACCGTCTGATATCCCCAGTGTTCCCAGGAAAGTAATTGAGCACCACCTTGCCGTCTGTCCTCATGCGCGGCCCGTCAAGCAGAGAGTCAGGAAGCAGGCAGTAGAGCGCCAAGAATTCATCACAGAAGAAATTAAGAAGCTGGAAGCAGCAGGCCTTGTCAGAGGAGTACTCCATCCCACGTGGTTGGCCAATCCTATTGTTGTGCGCAAGGCTAACGGGAAATGGAGACTTTGTATTAACTTCACTGATGTTAATAAAGCTTCTCCCAAAGACCCATTTCCCTTGCCGCGTATTGACCAGATTGTTGACTCCACAGCCAGATGTGATTTGCTTTCATTTCTTGATGCATACTCAGGATACCATCAGATCTTCATGGCAGAAGAAGATGAAGAGAAAACCGCATTTATCACCCCGTGTGGCACGTACTGCTTCGTACGGATGCCTTTCGGTTTGAAGAATGCTGGTTCAACATTCGCAAGGGTAGTCCACCATGCTTTTGAGCCACAAATACACAGAAATGTGGAAGCTTACATGGATGGCATAGTGGTCAAGAGCAAGAACAAGGCGACCCTGATTCAAGATTTAGAGGAAACATTTGCAAACCTGCGCAAGATCAACCTCAAGCTTAACCCCGAGAAGTGCGTGTTTGGAGTCCCTTCCGGCAAGCTCCTCGGGTTCTTCGTGTCTCAGCGGGGAATTGAAGCCAATCCCGACAAGATCAAAGCCATTGAGCAGATCGATGCACCAAAGCACGTCAAGGATGTACGAAGGCTTGCCGGTTGCGTGGCTGCTCTCAGCAGGTTTATCTCTAGATCTGCCGAGCGCGCCCTGCCATTTTTCAAAATTTTGAAAAAGGCAGGTCCAATGAAATGGACTCTAGAAGCGGAGGCTGTGCTGCAGGACTTGAAGAGATACCTGTCCTCCACTCCAACGCTTGTCGCACCTAAGCCGCAAGAGAAGTTGCTGCTGTATATAGCGGCAACCAATCAAGTGGTTAGTGCTGCGTTAGTGGCGGAGAGGGAGGCGGATGATGAGCCAGCAACCACGGCAGATCCATCCAGCGACAAGTAGGGGGCTTCGTCGACAAGCTCTGGTCCCGAAAAACATGGGTTTGCGCAGGAACATGATAAGATGCCAAGGAGAATGGTGCAGCGCCCAGTTTACTTTGTCAGTTCTCTTCTGCAGGGGGCTAGATCAAGGTACCCTGGTGTGCAGAAGTTGCTTTTCGGCCTCCTCATGGCCTCGAGAAAGCTGCACCATTACTTCCAAGCACATGAGATCACAGTCGTCACTCGCTTTCCGCTGAAGAGGATACTGCAAAATCCAGAAGCAACGGGCAGGATTGTCGAGTGGGCGCTGGAACTGTCAAGCTTTGGCCTCAAGTTTGAGAGCACCTCAACTATCCAAAGCAGAGCATTGGCAGAGTTCATAGCAGAGTGGACGCCAACCCCAGATGAAGAAATTCCAGAAACGAGCATCCCCGTCAAAGAGGCAACCAAAGAGTGGCTGATGTACTTTGATGGTGCCTTCTCGCTGCAAGGCGCCGGTGCAGGCGTGCTGCTTGTCGCACCCACCGGAGAGCACCTCAAGTACGTAGTCCAGATGCACTTTCCTAAAGAGCAAGCAACCAACAATACTGCAGAGTATGAAGGATTGCTTGCCGGTCTCAGAATCGCAGCAGACCTTGGGATCAAAAAGCTCATTGTCAGGGGTGACTCACAGCTTGTCGTCCGACAAGTGAACAAGAACTACCAGAGTCCGTTGATGGAAGCGTATGTTGATGAAGTGAGGAAGCTAGAAGAGCACTTTGACGGCCTACAAATGGAGCATATCCCAAGAGCTCAGAATGATATTGTTGATGGCCTGTCAAAGTGCGCCGCACTAAAGTTACTTGTGGAACCAGGGATCTTTGTGCTTAAGTTGACTCAACCATCCGTAACGCCCTCAACTGGACAAAAGCAAGAAGAGGAAGTTGGTTTCCGGCGACTACTTTCCGGCAGAGCTCCCCGAAGCCGCCGCCAAGAAAGTCCCCAAGATCAACACCAAGGATGCTGAGGGGCAGTCTGCTCCGGCAAGCCTTATGGTTTGTTCCGTTGAAGCAGACGCTCCAGACAAGTTTTGCTCCGGCAAGCTTGCCAGGGAACATCAAGCTCTGATAGGACCACAAGTCCTTGCCGTGGAAGCGGATGTTCCCATAGCAGAAGATGTGCCTTTAGTCCTTGTTGTCGAGCCACAAGCTCCAGCATGGGCACAGCAGATTGTCCACTTCCTTCAGACAGGAGAACTTCCCGAAGAACAAGAAGAAGCGGAAAGAGTAGCCCGGCAGTCAAGTATGTACCAGTTTGTCGATAGCTTACTGTACAGAAGAAGACTCAACGGCGTGAAATTGAAGTGTATTCGCCGGGAAGATGGACAAAAGCTGTTGGCGGAGATACATGGAGGCATATGTGGCCACCACATTGGCGCAAGAGCACTTGCCGGCAAAGCTTTCCAGCAAGGTTTCTTTTGGCCGACAGCCCTCCAGGATGCAACTGCACAAGTAACCAAGTGTGAAGCGTGCCAGTTCCACTCCAAACAGATACACCAGCCAGCTCAAGCTCTCCAGACAATCCCTTTATCCTGGCCATTTTCGGTCTGGGGGATCGATATCCTCGGCCCTTTCCCCCGAGCTGTCGGGGGCTTTGAGTACTTGTACGTCGCAATCGACAAGTTCACAAAGTGGCCGGAAGTGCAGCCAGTGAGGAAGGTGACAGCACAGTCAGCAGTCAAGTTCTTCAGGTCAATTGTTTGCCGTTTCGGGGTCCCTAACAGGATCATCACCGACAACGGCACGCAATTCACAAGCCGCACCTTCATGCAGTACGTCCAAGACCTTGGCGCTAAGGTCTGCTTCGCTTCTGTTGCTCATCCAAGAAGCAACGGTCAAGCAGAGAGGGCAAATGCTGAAGTGCTGCGCGGGCTGAAGACCAGAACTTTCGACAGGCTGCACAGGTGCGAAAGGAACTGGATCGAGGAGCTGCCGGTGGTTCTTTGGTCGATCAGAACGACACCAAATGGAGCCACTGGCCAGACACCTTTCGCTCTAGTCTATGGAGCAGAGGCAGTTCTCCCCACGGAACTCGTATACGGATCACCTCGAGTGCTCGCTTATGATGAGCTTGAGCAAGAACAGCTGCGGCAAGACGACGCGCTGCTCCTTGAGGAAGATCGTCTTTAGGCTGTTGTACGAGATGCTCGATACCAGCAAGCTTTGCGCCGCTATCATAGCCGCAAAGTTAAAGCCAGAAGCTTCGAGGAAGGCGACCTTGTTCTTCGGCGCGTTCAGTCCGCCAAGAATTCCAACAAGTTGACGCCGAAGTGGGAAGGCCCTTATCGGGTGAGACGAGTCACAAGGCCTGGCGCTGTCCGCCTTGAGACCGAAGGTGGCATTCCGGTGAGCAACTCCTGGAACATAGAACATCTTCGTAAGTTTTTCCCATAAGGCGCGGTTGCCGGAACCCGTTCCGGCAACCACCTTTTGTACAAGTCTTGCCGTTGTTGCATGTAATCCTTTGTACAAAGCCGGGCGCAGATCCCGTGCATAAGTAAAACCCCATGTGCTCCGCACAACTTGTCCATTTCATGCGTTAGTTCCTTTCTTGCATGCGATTATCTGACACTTTGTGCAGCACCTACATCCGGTAAGCAGTAACGAGCCGAAGAGCTCCATATTATTATTTTCTCTTCTTTCTTTTTCTTTTAAAGGAAAAGAAGGTTCTCTCGCACACAAGTTTGCCGGGGGGGAGGAGAAGATTGTGGTATGGGCCAGGCGTCGTTCAAGCAAAGACTTGCCTTACCGGGAAGCAAATGACAGAAAAGCTAAGTTGCCAAAGTTTGAGCAATCACTTTTTAAAATTTTTGAGTTATCTTCCTCGAACGACCCTGCTTTGTATGGAAAGCCTGTGCGCGGAGGAACCAACTCGTGGCTAGTTGCGCGCTTACTTTGTTTCGAGTCCGCTCAATAGCTTAAGCGTGCTGCATCTAGTCGGGACAAGGTTTCTTGTCGGAAGCAGCGCCGCCAGCAGGCTGCTGAAGTTCCGCACTCAGCGCTCGCGGCTCGGGCGCCTGCTCTGACAAGTTCCCTAGAAGCGTAGGGTAATAACATACAAAGGAAGGAATCTAGTAGAGGAAATAACATAGCAATTGATAGACAGAAAAAAAGTTATATTACAAAGATAACTTGTCGCAGCTCTAACAGACTGTTTTCATAACATGATCAGCAGCGACAAGGGAAAAGAAGGAATGGGCGGCCTAATCTACGCGTCCGCCCTCAACTCTCTTGATCTCGCTCACCTTGTCCACAATGGGTGCGACAAGGGCCTTGAGTGCATCCAGATCGGCGTCAGGCGGCAAGGACCTGAAGACGTTGGTGAAGCTGAGGCCTGGGTTGCGAAAGGTCACCTTCATCAGCACCTTCTGGAGAACCCCGACGCAGATTTTGCGCGACTCGTGGGCTAGCTGCTTCGGGATCCTCTCCCGGAGCTGCTGGAGTGCCGTCGCCACGCCCTTGAAGAACAGGCTGAGCTTGGCGCTGGGTCGAAGACTCTCGTCGGAAGGATACCCAAAGTCCTCCATCCCCAGCTGCGCCAGCTCCTCGTTGATGACTGCGGCAGTGTTCACCAGACCCTCGGTCCAGTGCTCCACTGTGTCTCTGAACGAGTTCTGGGTAACTGCAATGCTCTCCAGCAGCGCCGCGTTAGCCTTGACCTTCTCCGACAAGATCTTCTCCCGCTCCTTGGCAGCCTCCAGCGTCTGCGTCAGCGTGGCCAGCTTCAGCTCCAGGTCTGCTTTGGAATCCTTGGCGGCGCTGAGCTCCTTGCCCCTCTCAGCGAGAAGGCCTTGCAGTTCACCGTGGGCAGCAGCATCCTTCTCACGCTCACGCTTGAGCGCGGCAAGCTCCTCGCCGCTCTTCCCAATATCGGCCTCCAGCTGCGCCACCTTCTCCTCTAGCTCTTTCTTGGCGGCCTCTGCAGTTGCCGCGGCGTCCTTTGCCTCCTTGAGCGCCCCGCCAAGTGCTCGCTCACACTCGCGAGCTCTTCCTCGTAGCTGTCGAGGTTGGCCTTCCGCTGCACTAGTTCACCTTCCCGCGCGGACTGCTTCTCGGCAGCCAACCTTTGTTCCTCCTCAGCCTCGGCCTTCTCGAGAAGAAAGGCCGTGCGCTCCTCGTCGACTCGCTCCTGCTCCTGCGCCAGTGACTGGAGAGCTTCCTGATTTTGGCCCCGGAGCTCCTCCGCGCGCTTTTCCATGTCAACTCCCGCCTTCGCGACAAGCGCTTCCCGGGAAGCCAGCTTGGCTTGCCGGGTGCGGTACAGTGACAGCAGCTTCCGCAGCAGCTGCTCCTCCTCAGGCTCGCCGCTGCTGCTGCCGGGCGCGTCAACCAATGACAGTCCAGCAGAGGCGAGCACCTCCCCGTAAAAAGTCTCCCCCTCGACAGGCGCCCTGGAGCTCGACGCCCAGGGTAGCTTGATGAAGATATTGTCACCGGCCTTCAAGTAGGCGCCGGGCTGGGGCTCCTCGGAGCCCGGCTTCGCAGAAGCGGCAGAGGGTTCGGTGGTCGGCGCAACGCCCGGCGCTCCTGCGGCCTCAGGGTCGTCAGTGCGATCGCCCGACCCCTCGCCGGCTTCCGCAGCAGCAGCCCCGGCGGCCTCCTCGCCGGCGGTCTCATCAGCACCGGCACCTTCCTCGCCGGCGCCCTCTATCTCCATTGGCTCAGCCGTAGATGGGTCTGAAGAACGAAGAAGGGAGGAAAATCAATCAAAAATCCAAGAAAGGAAAAACGGAAGAAGCAGAACCCAAGGGAAAGTTTCTGGGAAAGTGGATTACCTGCGCCAAGATCTTCAGTTGCGGCCTCGGTCGCCGCAGGATCAGCAGTGCCGTCCCTTGCTGGAGAGTCCCCCCTTTCCGGAGAGCGCTCCCTTGCCGGGGACTCCTCCCTTGGCGGCGCAGTCGAAGCAAGTGGCACTTCGGGACCGGCCTCCGGGCGCTCCTGATGAGGCTGCTCTGCTCCTGCACAAGTCAACAAGCAAGATATCAACAAAGGAAAAGGCACTCAAGCGCGCCCGGCAGCAGAAGGCTAAACTATGAACTTACGCTGGGGGCTGCTCTGAGGGGTGATTGCCGGGTCCGTCAAGGTGGTCTCGGGCCCACCTCCTGCTGACACGATGGGGTCATCCTCGATGACAATAACCGCAGCCTTGGCCCTCTTCGCCGCTCTCTGGGCCAGTGTTCTGAAAAGAAAGGAGTGCAGATTGGAGCAAGTCAGATACAAGATATAAACAGCAAGATTGAAGGATTATAAGAGCACCAAAGAAACTCACTCTTCTTCCTCCTCGTCGGAGCTGAGCACGGAAAGATCGAAGTCCGGCCCTCCTCTGGTGCGGCGAGGTGGAGGAGTAGGATCCCTTGCCCGCTTGGCGGGGGCAGTGGCAGTGGCCCGGGAAGATCCCGCTCCAGTTGCTGCTGTTGCATGAGGCGCTCCCGCGGCAACATTGCTTGCCGCGGTAGAGCGCGTTGCGCGGCTCGGTGGCTGTGGAGCCGGCTGCCGCCCCGCTGCGGCCCCGGCCCTACGAAGGCGCCTCCTTGGCGGGGCCGGGGGCTCCGCCTGTGGCAAGTTCTCTGAAGGCTCAGCCTCCTCCTCGCCGGCCTCGCTCGGCTCGGCTTCGGAACCGGCAGGCTCCTCCTCGCCCATGAACTCCGCGCGTTCGGCAAGGTTTGCCGCCTCTGTAGCCTCCGCCTCCTCCACAGTAAACCCAAACACACCCGCAGCAGCTGCGGCCGCAGCCTCTTCCGCCCTAGTAGCGATGAGCTGCAGCTCCTCGTCGGTGGTGTCACGGGTGAGGTTCTTCTGCTCGTCAGCGCGGACCGGCACTTCCTCCAAGGTGTCGAAGAACGCTCGCACAACTTCATCCGCAGGCTCTTGCCAAGTTGGGACGATGCCGTGTGAATCGCACAACGGCATCATGGCGCGGATCCGGTCAAGCGAAGAGTTATTGCACAAAGGAACTACGCCCTCGGCAGTGTGAATGGGTGCTGGGGGTCGCGTTTGAATAACTCCAAGAGCATTGCGTCCAACTCCAAGACGGTGAAGTTGTAGTTGAGGCCCGGCCACAGTCTCATGATGTCCGCTGAATTCTTGAATTCCCAGGCGGGCCTCCCACTCTCCTGCAGGGGGGCAATGCGGCGGCGGAGGAAATCTGCCCCGACAGCACCTACGGTGAGCCCGGCAAGCCTGAGGCGAAGAATCCTAGTGATGGCGATCTTCAGCCTCTCGTCTTCCGGGGCCACGTTGCTCCAGTCATTGCCGCGCACTATTGGAGTTTGGCGCACGGCGGTGAAGGGCTGCGGATTCTCCTCAACGATCCAGCACCACTCCGCTCTCCACTCCTCCCACTTGCTGCGGAGCTCACCCTCCAAGTACGCCTCTTTCTTGCCGACTCTCGAGACCCAGGCAATCCCTCCGGCAAGCGGCTCTCCTCTCTCTACCCGAGGTATGAAGAAGTGGCGAAAAAGGGCAACACTAGGGTGGACTCCGACAAAGTTTTCGCACAAGTGTGCGAAAACTGCCATGGTCAGGACAGCATTGGGGGTGAAGTCAAGGAGGCGGAAGCCATATGTGTTCATAATATCACAGAAGAACTCCCGAGAAGGGCGGGCAGAGCCCGCAATAGAAGAATAGCGGGAAGAACGGGTACCCATTTGGAGCCAACTCCGAGGCAGCGGCCGGGAGTACCCTCGTGCGCGGATGCGCACGCGTCTCCGTCGCCCAAAAGAGGTAGAACTACTCCCTCAGCTCCTGCACGCCGAGCTGGGGGGTGAAGATTGCCCGCTCCTTCCGCAGCGCCGCGAGCCGCTGCTCCTCGGCCGACTTCACACCCTTTCCCTTGTCGGCTTTCGGGGCCATGGCGGAGGTGGTGGGGAAGGTCGACGGCGTGGTGATGCTGGTGGCAATGGGGGGGCGGAGCGCTGCTCCCTCGGCTTCGAGAAGAAGGGAGGAGCGGCGGAGTTTGTGAAGAAGGAGTAGCAGCAACCAGCGAGGGGGAATGAACTGCCTCTGTTTCCTCTGCTTATAAAGAGGGACGGGGCGGACGTTTCGGCCTTCCAAATAAACAACCACCCACGATCTCTCCCACGATGCCGCATTCAACGCGTGCCGTTATGGGAGAGCGCGGTGGATACGGAACAAGATTTGGCGTGGCCCAGCCCGCGTGTGCCCGTGCCCTGTCTTGGGCCTGGCCCAACAGCGCTCGGCATCGTGTCTGGCCCAGGCCCGGGGGCTCCTGTCGGTGTACTAGAATAGGGGTACCCTAGTACCCCGAACTTGTGCACGGGCAGTTGCAGCACCCCGCGGCAAAGGCTTGCCGGGCGAACACCAAGATCCCCCAAGGTTCCCTTGGAGCCATCCAAGAACAAAGTATTTAAGCTAAGGAGACAAGACCCCGGCAAGAGGAGCTTGCCGGGAAGGCCAACCAAGGCGCTCCAAGGAACTTACCGCGACGCGCCACGCGCTCCGGCAAGGCAACAAGGCCCCGGCAAGAGGAGCTTGCCGGGAAGACTAAACAAGGTACACCGAGGCCCGGTGAGCGACGAGCTTCTGGACCCGGCGAGATAACAACAGCGGCAAGGCGCTTGCCGCGGCAGGCGGCCACTCTGCGCCCACGCTCCAGCGCATCCACCAACGTGTCGCTCTAGGGGCCTCTCCGGGCGCGCGTGGCGGGAGGCTGTGCAGCCAGCAGTGCGCAGTGGCATGCGAAGCTGACAAGATCGCCATCGTGGCGAACGGTGGCGCCCCTAACGGTCCTTTTCTGCACTGTTCGGGTGACTCAGACGGGCATTTAATGCCCTTGTCCCCTGCCGTCAGGGTTAGGTAGGGTGCACTGTACAAGCAACTGTATCAACTACCTCGCTTTTTACGTTTTTACCCTCCTCTGTGTTGCCACCTGTCGGTGACCCCTTTAGCATATAAAAGGAGGCCCATGCGCAACGTAGAGGAGGTTCGGACAGTTTGCTTCGATTCATTCGTAGCCCAGAAAACATCACACTCTCTCGCTTGAGAGAAAGAACACCAGATAATACAACCAGACAAGCAGCAGCAGGAGTGTTATCTCTCCGGAGAGCTCCGAAGCTGGGTAAACTGCTCGTGTGCCTCGCCTCGATCTGCTCTTCGTGCGACCTCCGCCCCTCGCCGAACCGAAAGGGGCCCGGTCCGCCGGCCCCATAGGTGTTCGTGGATCAGTTTTCCCCGACAGGTGCATGCTTAAGTCCCATGTAAGAAATGGGAATGAATTTAAACACCAGAGCACCGTTGATTGCCGGCTAAACATTGAGATGCCTAGTTTTTAAATTCTAGTAAATCCAAAACTCGTCTAAAATTCATGAAACTGGGCATGCTATCATGGAGCGGCATCAACATGCCTTGGTACAAATTTTGTCCCATTTGGGGCAGGTTTGGGTATATGCTTCTCACGAACCAGAGCTTCTCACAACAAGCATGATGGTTTTCCGTAGGGAACGTCCCACCTTTGGGGATGAAATGATATCCATTGCCTCTTATTGCTTTCAAAAAAATTTCTTGTCAAAAAAGAACAACAGGATTTTTGTGTGAATTTTTGTGATTTTTCGGTGTTCGTTTGGACATGTTTATGCATTAACTGGGTTTTCAATGCATTTATGTTCATAATTCAAATCTGGTATACATGCACATGCTCCAGTGCATATAAATTGGTTGAAAAATCAAATTTGTGTCTTGGGTGCATGCATAGGTCCAATGCAAGAAATGGGAATGAATTTCAAACACCAGGGCACCGTTGATTGCCGACAAAACATTGAGGTGCCTGGTTTTTAAATTCTAGTAAATCCAAAACTCGTCTAAAATTCATGAAACTTGGCATGCTCTCATGGAGCGGCATCAACATGCCGGGGTACAAATTTTGTCCCATTTGGGGCAGGTTTGGCTATATGCTTCTCACAAACCGGAGCTTCTCGCAAAAAGCATGATGGTTTTTGGTAGGGAACGTCCCACCTTTGGGGAAAAACGATATCCATTGCCTCTTATAGCTTTCTAATTTGTTTCTTGTGTCAACATAGAACAACAGGGGTGTTATGTCAAGTTTTGTGATTTTTCGGGGTTCGTTTGGACATTTTTATGCATTAACTGAGTTTTCAATGCATTTATGTGCATAATTCAAATTTGAACTACATGCACATGCTCCAGTGCATATAAATTGGTTGAAAAATCAAATATGTGTCCTTGGGTGCATGCTTAAGTCCCATGCAAGAAATGGGAATGAATTTTAAACACCTGGGCACCATTGATTGCTCGCAAAACATTGAGATGCCTGGTTTTTAAATTCTAGTAAATCCAAAACTCGTCTAAAATTCATGAAACTTGGCATGCTATCATGGAGCGGCATCAACAAGCCGTGGTACAAATTTTGTCCCATTTGGGGCAGGTTTGGGTATATTCTTCTCACAAACCGGAGCTTCTCACAAGAAGCATGATGGTTTTTGGTAGGGAACGTCCCACCTTTGGGGATGAAATGTTATCCATTGCCTCTTATTGCTTTCAAATTTTTTATTGTCAAAAAAGAACAACAGGAGTGTTGTGTGAATTTTTATGGTTTTTTGTTGTTCGTTTGGACATGTTTATGCATTAACTGGGTTTTCAATGCATTTATGTTCATAATTCAAATCTGAACTACATGCACATGCTCCAGTGCATATAAATTGGTTGAAAAATCAAATTTGTGTCCTTGGGTGCATGCATAGGTCCCATGCAAGAAATGGGAATGAATTTCAAACACCAGGGCACCGTTGATTGCCGGCAAAACATTGAGGTGCCTGGTTTTTAAATCCAAGTAAATCCAAAACTCGTCTGAAATTCATGAAACTGGGCATGCTATCATGCAGCGGCATCAACATGCCTTGGTACAAATTTTGTCCCATTTGGGGCAGGTTTGGGTATATGCTTCTAACGAACCAGAGCTTCTCACAACAAGCATGATGGTTTTCGGTAGGGAACGTCCCACCTTTGGGGATGAAACGATATCCATTGCCTCTTATTGCTTTCAAATTTTTTTCTTGTCAAAAAAGAACAACAGGATTGTTGTGTGAATTTTTGTGATTTTTTGGTGTTCGTTTGGACATGTTTATGCATTAACTAGGTTTTCAATGCATTTATGTTCATAATTCAAATCTGATCTACATGCACATGCTCCAGTGCATATAAATTGGTTGAAAAATCAAATTTGTGTCTTGGATGCATGCATAGGTCCCATACAAGAAATGGGAATGAATTTCAAACACCAGGGCACCGTTGATTGCCGACAAAACATTGAGGTGCCTGGTTTTTAAATTCTAGTAAATCCAAAACTCGTCTAAAATTCATGAAACTTGGCATGCTCTCATGGAGAGGCATCAACATGCCGTGGTACAAATTTTGTCCCATTTGGGGCAGGTTTGGGTATATGCTTCTCACAAAAAGCATGATGGTTTTTGGTAGGGAACATCCCACCTTTGGGGAGAAAACAATAACCATTGCCTCTTATAGCTTTCTAATTTGTTTCTCGTGTCAACATAGAACAACAGGGGTGTTATGTGAAGTTTTGTGATTTTTCGGGGATCGTTTGGACATTTTTATGCATTAACTGAGTTTTCAATGCATTTATGTGAATAATTCAAATTTGAACTACATGCACATGCTCCGGTGCATATAAATTGGTTGAAAAATCAAATATGTGTCCTTGGGTGCACGCTTAAGTCCCATGCAAGAAATGGGAATGAATTTTAAACACCTGGGCACCATTGATTGCTGGCAAAACATTGAGATGCCTGGTTTTTAAATTCTAGTAAATCCACAACTCGTCTAAAATTCATGAAACTTGGCATGTTATCATGGAGCGGCATCAACAAGCCGTGGTACAAATTTTGTCCCATTTGGGGCAGGTTTGGGTATATTCTTCTCACAAACAGGAGCTTCTCACAACAAGCATGATGGTTTTTGGTAGGGAACGTCCCAGCTTTGGGGATGAAATGTTATCCATTGCCTCTTATTGCTTTCAAATTTTTTATTGTCAAAAAAGAACAACAGGAGTGTTGTGTGAATTTTTATGATTTTTCGTTGTTTGTTTGGACATGTTTATGCATTAACTGGGTTTTCAATGCATTTATGTTCATAATTCAAATCTGAACTACATGCACATGCTCCAGTGCATATAAATTGGTTGAAAAATCAAATTTGTGTCCTTGGGTGCATGCATAGGTCCCATGCAAGAAATGGCAATGAATTTCAAACACCAGGGCACCGTTGATTGCCGGCAAAACATTGAGGTGCCTGGTTTTTAAATTCTAGTAAATCCAGAACTCATCTGAAATTCATGAAACTTGGCATGCTACCATGGAGCGGCATCAACATGACGTGGTACAAATTTTGTCCCATTTTTGGCAGGTTTGGGTATATGCTTCTAACAACAAGCATGATGGTTTTTGGTAGGGAACGTCCCACCTTTGGGGACAAAACGATATACATTGCCTCTTATTGCTTTCAAATTTTTTCTCGTGTCAACATAGAACAACAGGAGTGTTGTGGGAATTTTTGTGATTTTTCGGGGTTTGTTTGGACATTTTTATGCATTAACAGAGGTTTCAATGCATTTATGTGCACAATTCAAATTTGAACTACATGCACATGCTCCAGTGCATATAAATTGGTTTATAAATCAAATATGTGTCCTTGGGTGCATGCTTAAGTCCCATGCAAGAAATGGGAATGAATTTCAAACACCTGGGCACCGTTGATTGCCGACAAAACATTGAGGTGCCTGGTTTTTAAATTCTAGTAAATCCAAAACTGGTCTGAAATTCATGAAACTTGGCATGCTATCGTGGAGCGGCATCAACATGCTGTGGTACAAATTTTGTCCCATTTTTGGCAGGTTTGGGTATATGCTTCTCACAACAAGCATGATGGTTTTTGGTAGGGAACGTCCCTCCTTTGGGGACAAAACGATATCCATTGCCTCTTATAGCTTTCTAATTTGTTTCTCGTGTCAACATAGAACAACAGGAGTGTTGTGTGAAGTTTTGTGATTTTTGGGGGTTCATTTGGACATTTTTATGCATTAACTGAGTTTTCGATGCATTTATGTGAATAATTCAAATTTGAACTACATGCACATGCTCCAGTGCATATAAATTGGTTAAAAAATCAAATATGTGCCCTTGGGTGCATGCTTAAGTCCCATGCAAGAAATGGGAATGAATTTCAAACACCTAGGCATCGTTGATTGCTGGCAAAACATTGAGATGCCTGGTTTTTAAATTCTAGTGAATCCAAAACTCATCTGAAATTCATGCAACTTGGCATGCTATCATGGAGCGGCATCAACATGCCGTGGTACAAATTTTGTCCCATTTGGGGCAGGTTTGGGTATATGCTTCTCACAAATCGGAGCTTCTCACAACAAGCATGATGATTTTCGGTAGGGAACGTCCCACCTTTCTGGACGAAACGATATACATTGCCTCTTATTGCCTTCAATTTTTTTTATCGTGTCAACATAGAACAACAGGAGTGTTGTGTGAATTTTTGTGATTTATCGGGGTTCGTTTGGACATTTTTATGCATTAACTGAGTTTTCGATGCATTTATGTGAATAATTCAAATTTGAACTACATGCACATGCTCCAGTGCATATAAATTGGTTGAAAAATCAAATATGTGTCCTTGGGTGCATGCTTAAGTCCCATGCAAGAAATGGGAATGAATTTCAAACACCTGGGCACCGTTGATTGCTGGCAAAACATTGAGATGCCTGGTTTTTAAATTCTAGTAAATCCAAAACTCGTCTAAAATTCATGAAACTTGGCATGCTCTCATGGAGCGGCATCAACATGCCGTGGTACAAATTTTGTCCCATTTGGGACAGGTTTGGGTATATGCTTGTCACAAACCGGAGCTTCTCACAACAAGCATGATGGTTTTTGGTAGGGAGCGTCCCACCATTGGGGACAAAATGATATCCATTGTCTCTTATTGCTTTCCAATTTTTTTCTCGTGTCAACATAGAACAACAGGAGTGTTGTGTGAATTTTTGTGATTTTTGGCGTTCGTTTGGACATTTTTAGGCATTAACTGAGTTTTCAATGCATTTATGTGAATAATTCAAATTCGAACTACATGCACATGCTCCAGTGCATATAAATTGGTTGAAAAATCAAATATGTGTCCTTGGGTGCATGCTTAGGTCCCATGCAAGAAATGGGAATGAATTTCAAACACCTAGGCATCGTTGATTGCTGGCAAAACATTGAGATGCCTGGTTTTTAAATTCTAGTGAATCCAAAACTCATCTGAAATTCATGCAACTTGGCATGCTATCATGGAGCGGCATCAACATGCCGTGGAACAAATTTTGTCCCATTTGGGGCAGGTTTGGGTATATGCTTCTCACAAATCGGAGCTTCTCACAACAAGCATGATGATTTTCGGTAGGGAACGTCCCACCTTTCTGGACGAAACGATATACATTGCCTCTTATTGCCTTCAATTTTTTTTATCGTGTCAACATAGAACAACAGGAGTGTTGTGTGAATTTTTGTGATTTATCGGGGTTCGTTTGGACATTTTTATGCATTAACTGAGTTTTCGATGCATTTATGTGAATAATTCAAATTTGAACTACATGCACATGCTCCAGTGCATATAAATTGGTTGAAAAATCAAATATGTGTCTTGGGTGCATGCTTAAGTCCCATGCAAGAAATGGGAATGAATTTCAAACACCTGGGCACCGTTGATTGCTGGCAAAACATTGAGATGCCTGGTTTTTAAATTCTAGTAAATCCAAAACTCGTCTAAAATTCATGAAACTTGGCATGCTCTCATGGAGCGGCATCAACATGCCGTGGTACAAATTTTGTCCCATTTGGGACAGGTTTGGGTATATGCTTGTCACAAACCGGAGCTTCTCACAACAAGCATGATGGTTTTTGGTAGGGAGCGTCCCACCATTGGGGACAAAATGATATCCATTGTCTCTTATTGCTTTCCAATTTTTTTCTCGTGTCAACATAGAACAACAGGAGTGTTGTGTGAATTTTTGTGATTTTTTGGCGTTCGTTTGGACATTTTTAGGCATTAACT
>NC_041386.1:224977891-224978261 GCF_002162155.2 Triticum dicoccoides
GTCCCATGCAAGAAATGGGAATGAATTTCAAACACCTAGGCATCGTTGATTGCTGGCAAAACATTGAGATGCCTGGTTTTTAAATTCTAGTGAATCCAAAACTCATCTGAAATTCATGCAACTTGGCATGCTATCATGGAGCGGCATCAACATGCCGTGGTACAAATTTTGTCCCATTTGGGGCAGGTTTGGGTATATGCTTCTCACAAATCGGAGCTTCTCACAACAAGCATGATGATTTTCGGTAGGGAACGTCCCACCTTTCTGGACGAAACGATATACATTGCCTCTTATTGCCTTCAATTTTTTTTATCGTGTCAACATAGAACAACAGGAGTGTTGTGTGAATTTTTGTGATTTATCGGGGTTC
>NC_041386.1:224978794-224979991 GCF_002162155.2 Triticum dicoccoides
CTTGGGTGCATGCTTAAGTCCCATGCAAGAAATGGGAATGAATTTCAAACACCTGGGCACCGTTGATTGCTGGCAAAACATTGAGATGCCTGGTTTTTAAATTCTAGTAAATCCAAAACTCGTCTAAAATTCATGAAACTTGGCATGCTCTCATGGAGCGGCATCAACATGCCGTGGTACAAATTTTGTCCCATTTGGGACAGGTTTGGGTATATGCTTGTCACAAACCGGAGCTTCTCACAACAAGCATGATGGTTTTTGGTAGGGAGCGTCCCACCATTGGGGACAAAATGATATCCATTGTCTCTTATTGCTTTCCAATTTTTTTCTCGTGTCAACATAGAACAACAGGAGTGTTGTGTGAATTTTTGTGATTTTTTGGCGTTCGTTTGGACATTTTTAGGCATTAACTGAGTTTTCAATGCATTTATGTGAATAATTCAAATTCGAACTACATGCACATGCTCCAGTGCATATAAATTGGTTGAAAAATCAAATATGTGTCCTTGGGTGCATGCTTAGGTCCCATGCAAGAAATGGGAATGAATTTCAAACACGAGGGCTCCATTGATTGCCGGCAAAACATTGAGATGCTTTTGTTTTTAAATTCTAGTAAATCCAAAACTCGTCTAAAATTCATGAAACTTGGCATGCTATCATGGAGCGGCATCAACATGCCGTGGTACAAATTTTGTCCCATTTGGGGCAGGTTTGGGTATATGCTTCTCACAATTCAGAGCTTCTCACCACAAGCATGATGATTTTCGGTAGGGAACGTCCCACCTTTCTGGACGAAACGATATACATTGCCTCTTATTGGTTTCAAATTTTTTTATCGTGTCAACATAGAACAATAGGAGTGTTGTGTGAATTTTTGTGATTTTTCGGGGTTCGTTTGGTCATTTTTATCCATTAACTGAGTTTCCAATGCATCTATGTGCATAATTCAAATTTGAACTACATGCACATGCTCCAGTGCATATAAATTGGTTGAAAAATCAAATTGGCGTCCTTGGGTGCATGCTTAAGTCCCATGCAAGAAATGGGAATGAATTTAAACACCAGGGCACCGTTGATTACCGGCAAAACATTGATATGCCTGGTTTTTAAATTCTACTAAATCCAAAACTCGTCTGAAATTCATGAAACTTGGCATGCTATCGTGGAGAGGCATCAACATGCTGTGGTACAAATTTT
>NC_041386.1:224980559-224981667 GCF_002162155.2 Triticum dicoccoides
TCCCATTTTTGGCAGGATTGGGTATATGCTTCTCACAACAAGCATGATGGTTTTTGGTAGGGAACGTCCCACCTTTGGGGACAAAGCGATATCCATTGCCTCTTATAGCTTTCTAATTTGTTTCTCGTGTCAACATAGAACAAAAGGAGTGTTGTGTGAAGTTTTGTGATTTTTGGGGGTTCGTTGGACATTTTTATGCATTAACTGAGTTTTCGATGCATTTATGTGAATAATTCAAATTTGAACTACATGCACATGGTCCAGTGCATATAAATTGGTTGAAAAATCAAATATGTGTCCTTGGGTGCATGCTTAAGTCCCATGCAAGAAATGGGAATGAATTTCAAACTCCTAGGCACCGTTGATTGCTGGCAAAAGATTGAGATGCCTGGTTTTTAAATTCTAGTAAATCCAAAACTCACCTGAAATTCATGCAACTTGGCATGCTATCATGGAGCGGCATCAACATGGCGTGGTACAAATTTTGTCCCATTTGGGGCAGGTTTGGGTATATGCTTCTCACAAACCGGAGCTTCTCACAACAAGCATGATGGTTTGCGGTAGGGAACGTCCCACCTTTGGGGATGAAACGATATCCATTGCCTATTATTGCTTTCAATTTTTTTTCTTGTCAAAAAAGAACAACATGAGTGTTGTGTGAATTTTTGTGATTTTTCGGTGTTCGTTTGGACATGTTTATGCATTAACTGGGTTTTCAATGCATTTATGTTCATAATTCAAATCTGAACTACATGCACATGCTCCAGTGCATATAAATTGGTTGAAAAATAAATTTTTTGTCCTTGGGTGCATGCATAGGTCCCATGCAAGAAATGGGAATGAATTTCAAACACCAGGGCACCGTTGATTGCCGACAAAACATTGAGGTGCCTGGTTTTTAAATTCTAGTAAATCCAAAACTCGTCTCATATTCATGAAACTTGGCATGCTATCATGGAGCAGCATCAACAAGCCGTGGTACAAATTTTGTCCCATTTGGGGCAGGTTTGGGTATATGCTTCTCACAAACCGGAGCTTCTCACAACAAGCATGATGGTTTTTGGTAGGGAGCGTCCCACCTTTGGGGACAAAATGATATCCATTGTCT
>NC_041386.1:224982606-225091265 GCF_002162155.2 Triticum dicoccoides
GTCCCATGCAAGAAATGGGAATGAATTTCAAACACCTAGGCATCGTTGATTGCTGGCAAAACATTGAGATGCCTGGTTTTTAAATTCTAGTGAATCCAAAACTCATCTGAAATTCATGCAACTTGGCATGCTATCATGGAGCGGCATCAACATGCCGTGGTACAAATTTTGTCCCATTTGGGGCAGGTTTGGGTATATGCTTCTCACAAATCGGAGCTTCTCACAACAAGCATGATGATTTTCGGTAGGGAACGTCCCACCTTTCTGGACGAAACGATATACATTGCCTCTTATTGCCTTCAATTTTTTTTATCGTGTCAACATAGAACAACAGGAGTGTTGTGTGAATTTTTGTGATTTATCGGGGTTCGTTTGGACATTTTTATGCATTAACTGAGTTTTCGATGCATTTATGTGAATAATTCAAATTTGAACTACATGCACATGCTCCAGTGCATATAAATTGGTTGAAAACTCAAATATGTGTCCTTGGGTGCTTGCTTAAGTCCCATGCAAGAATTGGGAATGAATTTCAAACACCTGGGCACCGTTGATTGCTGGCAAAACATTGAGATGCTTGGTTTTTAAATTCTAGTAAATCCAAAACTCATCTGAAATTCATGCAACTTGGCATGCTACCATGGAGCGGCATCAACATTCCGTGGTACAATTTTTGTCCCATTTGGGGCAGGTTTGGGTATATGCTTCTCACAAATCGGAGCTTCTCACAACAAGCATGATGATTTTCGGTAGGGAACGTCCCACCTTTCTAGATGAAACGATATACATTGCTTCTTATTGCTTTCAATTTTTTTTATTGTGTCAACATAGAACAATAGGAGTGTTGTGTGAATTTTTGTGATTTTTCGGGGTTCGTTTGGACATTTTTATGCATTAAGTGAGTTTTCGATGCATTTATGTGAATAATTCAAATTTGAACTACATGCACATGCTCCAGTGCATATAAATTGGTTGAAAAATCAAATATGTGTCCTTGGGTGCATGCTTAAGTCCCATGCAAGAAATGGGAATGAATTTCAAACACCTGGGCACCGTTGATTGCTGGCAAAACATTGAGATGCCTGGTTTTTAAATTCTAGTAAATCCAAAACTCGTCTAAAATTCATGAAACTTGGCATGCTCTCATGGAGCGGCATCAACATGCCGTGGTACAAATTTTGTCCCATTTGGGACAGGTTTGGGTATATGCTTGTCACAAACCGGAGCTTCTCACAACAAGCATGATGGTTTTTGGTAGGGAGCGTCCCACCATTGGGGACAAAATGATATCCATTGTCTCTTATTGCTTTCCAATTTTTTTCTCGTGTCAACATAGAACAACAGGAGTGTTGTGTGAATTTTTGTGATTTTTTGGCGTTCGTTTGGACATTTTTAGGCATTAACTGAGTTTTCAATGCATTTATGTGAATAATTCAAATTCGAACTACATGCACATGCTCCAGTGCATATAAATTGGTTGAAAAATCAAATATGTGTCCTTGGGTGCATGCTTAGGTCCCATGCAAGAAATGGGAATGAATTTCAAACACCTAGGCATCGTTGATTGCTGGCAAAACATTGAGATGCCTGGTTTTTAAATTCTAGTGAATCCAAAACTCATCTGAAATTCATGCAACTTGGCATGCTATCATGGAGCGGCATCAACATGCCGTGGTACAAATTTTGTCCCATTTGGGGCAGGTTTGGGTATATGCTTCTCACAAATCGGAGCTTCTCACAACAAGCATGATGATTTTCGGTAGGGAACGTCCCACCTTTCTGGACGAAACGATATACATTGCCTCTTATTGCCTTCAATTTTTTTTATCGTGTCAACATAGAACAACAGGAGTGTTGTGTGAATTTTTGTGATTTATCGGGGTTCGTTTGGACATTTTTATGCATTAACTGAGTTTTCGATGCATTTATGTGAATAATTCAAATTTGAACTACATGCACATGCTCCAGTGCATATAAATTGGTTGAAAAATCAAATATGTGTCCTTGGGTGCATGCTTAAGTCCCATGCAAGAAATGGGAATGAATTTCAAACACCTGGGCACCGTTGATTGCTGGCAAAACATTGAGATGCCTGGTTTTTAAATTCTAGTAAATCCAAAACTCGTCTAAAATTCATGAAACTTGGCATGCTCTCATGGAGCGGCGTCAACATGCCGTGGTACAAATTTTGTCCCATTTGGGACAGGTTTGGGTATATGCTTGTCACAAACCGGAGCTTCTCACAACAAGCATGATGGTTTTTGGTAGGGAGCGTCCCACCATTGGGGACAAAATGATATCCATTGTCTCTTATTGCTTTCCAATTTTTTTCTCGTGTCAACATAGAACAACAGGAGTGTTGTGTGAATTTTTGTGATTTTTTGGCGTTCGTTTGGACATTTTTAGGCATTAACTGAGTTTTCAATGCATTTATGTGAATAATTCAAATTCGAACTACATGCACATGCTCCAGTGCATATAAATTGGTTGAAAAATCAAATATGTGTCCTTGGGTGCATGCTTAGGTCCCATGCAAGAAATGGGAATGAATTTCAAACACCTAGGCATCGTTGATTGCTGGCAAAACATTGAGATGCCTGGTTTTTAAATTCTAGTGAATCCAAAACTCATCTGAAATTCATGCAACTTGGCATGCTATCATGGAGCGGCATCAACATGCCGTGGTACAAATTTTGTCCCATTTGGGGCAGGTTTGGGTATATGCTTCTCACAAATCGGAGCTTCTCACAACAAGCATGATGATTTTCGGTAGGGAACGTCCCACCTTTCTGGACGAAACGATATACATTGCCTCTTATTGCCTTCAATTTTTTTTATCGTGTCAACATAGAACAACAGGAGTGTTGTGTGAATTTTTGTGATTTATCGGGGTTCCTTTGGACATTTTTATGCATTAACTGAGTTTTCGATGCATTTATGTGAATAATTCAAATTTGAACTACATGCACATGCTCCAGTGCATATAAATTGGTTGAAAAATCAAATATGTGTCCTTGGGTGCATGCTTAAGTCCCATGCAAGAAATGGGAATGAATTTCAAACACCTGGGCACCGTTGATTGCTGGCAAAACATTGAGATGCCTGGTTTTTAAATTCTAGTAAATCCAAAACTCGTCTAAAATTCATGAAACTTGGCATGCTCTCATGGAGCGGCATCAACATGCCGTGGTACAAATTTTGTCCCATTTGGGACAGGTTTGGGTATATGCTTGTCACAAACCGGAGCTTCTCACAACAAGCATGATGGTTTTTGGTAGGGAGCGTCCCACCATTGGGGACAAAATGATATCCATTGTCTCTTATTGCTTTCCAATTTTTTTCTCGTGTCAACATAGAACAACAGGAGTGTTGTGTGAATTTTTGTGATTTTTTGGCGTTCGTTTGGACATTTTTAGGCATTAACTGAGTTTTCAATGCATTTATGTGAATAATTCAAATTCGAACTACATGCACATGCTCCAGTGCATATAAATTGGTTGAAAAATCAAATATGTGTCCTTGGGTGCATGCTTAGGTCCCATGCAAGAAATGGGAATGAATTTCAAACACGAGGGCTCCATTGATTGCCGGCAAAATATTGAGATGCTTTTGTTTTTAAATTCTAGTAAATCCAAAACTCGTCTAAAATTCATGAAACTTGGCATGCTATCATGGAGCGGCATCAACATGCCGTGGTACAAATTTTGTCCCATTTGGGGCAGGTTTGGGTATATGCTTCTCACAATTCAGAGCTTCTCACCACAAGCATGATGATTTTCGGTAGGGCACGTCCCACCTTTCTGGACGAAACGATATACATTGCCTCTTATTGGTTTCAAATTTTTTTATCGTGTCAACATAGAACAATAGGAGTGTTGTGTGAATTTTTGTGATTTTTCGGGGTTCGTTTGGTCATTTTTATCCATTAACTGAGTTTCCAATGCATCTATGTGCATAATTCAAATTTGAACTACATGCACATGCTCCAGTGCATATAAATTGGTTGAAAAATCAAATTGGCGTCCTTGGGTGCATGCTTAAGTCCCATGCAAGAAATGGGAATGAATTTAAACACCAGGGCACCGTTGATTACCGGCAAAACATTGATATGCCTGGTTTTTAAATTCTACTAAATCCAAAACTCGTCTGAAATTCATGAAACTTGGCATGCTATCGTGGAGAGGCATCAACATGCTGTGGTACAAATTTTATCCCATTTTTGGCAGGATTGGGTATATGCTTCTCACAACAAGCATGATGGTTTTTGGTAGGGAACGTCCCACCTTTGGGGACAAAGCGATATCCATTGCCTCTTATAGCTTTCTAATTTGTTTCTCGTGTCAACATAGAACAAAAGGAGTGTTGTGTGAAGTTTTGTGATTTTTGGGGGTTCGTTGGACATTTTTATGCATTAACTGAGTTTTCGATGCATTTATGTGAATAATTCAAATTTGAACTACATGCACATGGTCCAGTGCATATAAATTGGTTGAAAAATCAAATATGTGTCCTTGGGTGCATGCTTAAGTCCCATGCAAGAAATGGGAATGAATTTCAAACTCCTAGGCACCGTTGATTGCTGGCAAAAGATTGAGATGCCTGGTTTTTAAATTCTAGTAAATCCAAAACTCACCTGAAATTCATGCAACTTGGCATGCTATCATGGAGCGGCATCAACATGGCGTGGTACAAATTTTGTCCCATTTGGGGCAGGTTTGGGTATATGCTTCTCACAAACCGGAGCTTCTCACAACAAGCATGATGGTTTGCGGTAGGGAACGTCCCACCTTTGGGGATGAAACGATATCCATTGCCTATTATTGCTTTCAATTTTTTTTCTTGTCAAAAAAGAACAACATGAGTGTTGTGTGAATTTTTGTGATTTTTCGGTGTTCGTTTGGACATGTTTATGCATTAACTGGGTTTTCAATGCATTTATGTTCATAATTCAAATCTGAACTACATGCACATGCTCCAGTGCATATAAATTGGTTGAAAAATAAATTTTTTGTCCTTGGGTGCATGCATAGGTCCCATGCAAGAAATGGGAATGAATTTCAAACACCAGGGCACCGTTGATTGCCGACAAAACATTGAGGTGCCTGGTTTTTAAATTCTAGTAAATCCAAAACTCGTCTCATATTCATGAAACTTGGCATGCTATCATGGAGCAGCATCAACAAGCCGTGGTACAAATTTTGTCCCATTTGGGGCAGGTTTGGGTATATGCTTCTCACAAACCGGAGCTTCTCACAACAAGCATGATGGTTTTTGGTAGGGAGCGTCCCACCTTTGGGGACAAAATGATATCCATTGTCTATTATTGCTTTCTAATTTTTTTCTTGTGTCAACATAGAACAACAGGAGTGTTGTGTGAATTTTTGTAATTTTTCGGGGTTCGTTTGGACATTTTTATGCATTAACTGAGTTTTCAATGCATTTATGTGAATAATTCAAATTTGAACTACATGCACATGCTCCAGTGCATATAAATTGGTTGAAAAATCAAATATGTGTCCTTAGGTGCATGCTTAGGTCCCATGCAAGAAATGGGAATGAATTTCAAACACCAGGGCACCATTGATTGCCGGCAAAACATGAGATGCTTTTGTTTTTAAATTCTAGTAAATCCAAAACTTGTCTAAATTCATGAAACTTGGCATGCTATCATGGAGCGGCATCAACATGCCGTGGTACAAATTTTGTCCCATTTGGGGCAGGTTTGGGTATATGCTTCTCACAAATCGGAGCTTCTCACAATAAGCATGATGATTTTCGTTAGGGAACATCCCACCTTTCTGGACGAAACGATATACATTGCCTCTGATTGCTTTCAATTTTTTTTATCGTGTCAACATAGAACAATAGGTGTGTTGTGTGAATTTTTGTGATTTTTCGGGGTTCGTTTGGACATTATTATGCATTAACTGGGTTTCCAATGCATCTATGTGCATAATTCAAATTTGAACTACATGCACATGGTCCAGTGCATATAAATTGGTTGAAAAATCAAATTGGCGTCCTTTGGTGCATGCTTAAGTCCCATGCAAGAAATGGGAATGAATTTCAACACCAGGGCACCGTTGATTGCCGGCAAAACATTGAGATGCCTGGTTTTTAAATTCTAGTAAATCCAAAACTCGTCTGAAATTCATGAAACTTGGCATGCTATCGTGGTGCGGCATCAACATGCCGTGGTACAAATTTTGTCCCATTTTTGGCAGGATTGGGTATATGCTTCTCACAACAAGCATGATGGTTTTTGGTAGGGAACGTCTCACCTTTGGGGACAAAACGATATCCATTGCCTCTTATAGCTTTCTAATTTATTTCTCGTGTCAACATAGAACAACAGGAGTGTTGTGTTAACTTTTGTGATTTTTGGGGGTTCGTTTGGACATTTTTATGCATTAACTGAGGTTTCGATGCATTTATGTGAATAATTCAAATTTGAGCTACATGCACATGCTCCAGTGCATATAAATTGGTTGAAAAATCAAATATGTGTCCTTGGGTGCATGCTTAAGTCCCATGCAAGAAATGGGAATGAATTTCAAACACCTGGGCACCGTTGATTGCTGGCAAAACATTGAGATGCTTGGTTTTTAAATTCTAGTAAATCCAAAACTCATCTGAAATTGATGCAACTTGGCATGCTACCATGGAGCGGCATCAACATGCCGTGGTACAATTTTTGTCCCATTTGGGGCAGGTTTGGGTATATGCTTCTCACAAATCGGAGCTTCTCACAACAAGCATGATGATTTTCGGTAGGGAACGTCCCACCTTTCTAGACGAAACGATATACATTGCCTCTTATTGCTTTCAATTTTTTTTATTGTGTCAACATAGAACAATAGGAGTGTTGTGTGAATTTTTGTGATTTTTCGGGGTTCGTTTGGACATTTTTATGCATTAAGTGAGTTTTCGATGCATTTATGTGAATAATTCAAATTTGAACTACATGCACATGCTCCAGTGCATATAAATTGGTTGAAAAATCAAATATGTGTCCTTGGGTGCATGCTTAAGTCCCATGCAAGAAATGGGAATGAATTTCAAACACCTGGGCACCGTTGATTGCTGGCAAAACATTGAGATGCCTGGTTTTTAAATTCTAGTAAATCCAAAACTCGTCTAAAATTCATGAAACTTGGCATGCTCTCATGGAGCGGCATCAACATGCCGTGGTACTAATTTTGTCCCATTTGGGGCAGGTTTGGGTATATGCTTCTCACAAACCGGAGCTTCTCACAACAAGCATGATGGTTTTTGGTAGGGAGCGTCCCACCATTGGGGACAAAATGATATCCATTGTCTCTTATTGCTTTCCAATTTTTTTCTCGTGTCAACATAGAACAATAGGAGTGTTGTGTGAATTTTTGTGATTTTTCGGGGTTCATTTGGAAATTTTTATGCATTAACTGAGTTGTCAATGCATTTATGTGAATGATTCAAATTCGAACTACATGCACATGCTCCAGTGCATATAAATTGGTTGAAAAATCAAATATATGTCCATGGGTGCATGCATAGGTCCCATGCAAGAAATGGGAATGAATTTCAAACACCAGGGCACCATTGATTGCCGGCAAAACATTGAGATGCTTTTGTTTTTAAATTCTAGTAAATCCAAAACTCGTCTAAAATTCATGAAACTTGGCATGCTATCATGGAGCGGCATCAACATGCCGTGGTACAAATTTTTTCCCATTTGGGGCAGGTTTGGGTATATGCTTCTCACAAATCGGAGCTTCTCACAACAAGCATGATGATTTTCGGTAGGGAACGTCCCACCTTTCTGGACGAAACGATATACATTGCCACTTATTGCTTTCAATTTTTTTTATCGTGTCAACATAGAACAATAGGAGTGTTGTGTGAATTTTTGTGATTTTTCGGGGTTCATTTGGACATTTTTATGCATTAACTGACTTTCCAATGCATCTATGTGCATAATTCAAATTTGAACTACATGCACATGCTCCAGTGCATATAAATTGGTTGAAAAATCAAATTGGCGTCCTCGGGTGCATGCTTAAGTCCCATGCAAGAAATGGGAATGAATTTAAACACCAGGGCACCGTTGATTGCCGGCAAAACATTGATATGCCTGGTTTTTAAATTCTAGTAAATCCAAAACTCGTCTGAAATTCATGAAACTTGGCATGCTATCGTGGAGAGGCATCAACATGCCGTGGTACAAATTTTGTCCCATTTTTGGCAGGATTGGGTATATGCTTCTCACAACAAGCATGATGGTTTTTGGTAGGGAACGTCCCACCTTTGGGGACAAAGCGATATCCATTGCCTCTTATAGCTTTCTAATTTATTTCTCGTGTCAACATAGAACAACAGGAGTGTTGTGTGAACTTTTGTGATTTTTGGGTGTTCGTTTGGACATTTTTATGCATTAACTGAGTTTTCGATGCATTTATGTGCATAATTCAAATTTGAACTACATGCACATGCTCGAGTGCATATATATTGGTTGAAAAATCAAATATTTGTCCTTGGGTGCATGCTTAGGTCCCATGAAAGAAATGGGAATGAATTTCGGCAAAACATTGAGATGTCTGGTTTTTATATTCTAGTAAATCCAAAACTCGTCTGAAATTCGTGAAACTTGGCATGCTATCATGGAGCGGCATCAACATGCCGTGGTACAAATTTTGTCCCATTTGGGGCAGGTTTGGGTATATGCTTCTCACAAACCGGAGCTTCTCACAACAAGCATGATGGTTTTCAGTAGGGAACGTCCCACCTTTGGGGACGGAATGATATCCATTGCCTCTTATTGCTTTCAATTTTTTTTATCGTGTCAACATAGAACAATAGGAGTGTTGTGTGAATTTTTGTGATTTTTCAGGGTTCGTTTGGACATTTTTATGCATTAACTGAGTTTCCAATGCATCTGTGTGCATAATTCAAATTTGAACTACATGCACATGCAGCAGTGCATATAAATTGGTTGAAAAATCAAATTGGCGTCCTTGGGTGCATGCTTAAGTCCCATGAAAGAATTGGGAATGAATTTAAACATCAGGACACCGTTGATTTCCGGCAAAACATTGAGATGCCTGGTTTTTAAATTCTAGTAAATCCAAAACTCGTCTGAAATGCATGAAACTTGGCATACTATCATGGAGCGGCATCAACATGCCTTGGTACAAATTTTGTCCCATTTGGGGCAGGTTTGGGTATATGCTTCTCACGAACAGAGCTTCTCACAACAAGCATGATGGTTTTCGGTAGGGAACGTCCCACCTTTGGGGATGAACTGATATCCATTGCCTCTTATTTCTTTAAAAAAAATTCTTGTCAAAAAAGAACAACAAGATTGTTGTGTGATTTTTTGGTGTTCGTTTGGACATGTTTATGCATTAACTGGGTTTTCAATGCATTTATGCTCATAATTCAAATCTGAACTACATGCACATGCTCCACTGCATATAAATTGGTTGAAAAATCAAATTTGTGTCTTGGGTGTATGCATAGGTCACATGCAAGAAATGGGAATGAATTTCAAACACCAGGGCACCGTTGATTGCCGGCAAAACATTGAGATGCCTGGTTTTTAAATTCTAGTAAATCCAAAACTCGTCTGAAATTCATGAAACTTGGCATGCTATCATGGAGCGGCATCAACATGTCGTGGTACAAATTTGGTCCCATTTGGGGCAGGTTTGAGTATATGCTTCTCACAAACCGGAGGTTCTCACAACAAGCATGATGGTTTTCGGTAGGGAACGTCCCACCTTTGGGGACGAAACGATATCCAGTTCCTCTTATTGCTTTCAATTTTTTTCTCATGTCAACATAGAACTACAGGTGTGTTGTGTGAATTTTTGTGATTCTCGGTGGTTCGTTTGGACTTGTTTATGCATTAGCTGAGTTTTCGATGCCTTTAAATGCATAATTCAAATTTGAACTACATGCACATGCTCCAGTGCATATAAATTGGTTGAAAAATCAAATATGTGTCCTTGGGTGCATGCTTCAGTCCCATGCAAGAAATGGGAATGAATTTCATACACCAGGGCACCGTTGATTGCCGGCAAAACATTGAGATGCCTGGTTTTTAAATTCTAGTAAATCCAAAACTCGTCTGAAATTCATAAAACTTGGCATGCTATCATGGAGCGGCATCAACATGTCGTCTTACAAATTTTGTCCCATTTGGGGCAGGTTTGAGTATATGCTTCTCACAAACCGGAGCTTCTCACCACAACCATGATGGTTTTCAGTAGGGAACGTCCCACCTTTGGGGACGAAACGATATCTAGTGCCTCTTATTGCTTTCAATTTTTTTCTCATGTCAACATAGAACTACAGGTGTGTTGTGTGAAATTTTGTGATTCTCGGGGGTTCGTTTCGACTTGTTTATGCATTAACTGAGTTTTCGATGCCTTTATGTGCATAATTCAAATTTGAACTACATGCACATGCTCGAGTGCATATAAATTGGTTGAAAAATCAAATATTTATCCTTGGGTGCATGCTTAGGTCCCATGCAAGAAATGGGAATGAATTTCAAACACCAGGGCACTGTTGATTGTCGGCAAAACATTGAGATGTCTGGTTTTTATATTCTAGTAAATCCAAAACTCGTCTGAAATTCGTGAAACTTGGCATGCTATCATGGAGCGGCATCAACATGCCGTGGTACAAATTTTGTCCCATTTGGGGCAGGTTTGGGTATATGCTTCTCACAAACCGGAGCTTCTCACAACAAGCATGATGGTTTTCGGTAGGGAACGTCCCACCTTTGGGGACGGAATGATATCCATTGCCTCTTATTGCTTTCATTTTTTTCTCATGTCAACATAGAACAAGAGGAGTGTTGTGTGAATTTTTGTGATTCTGGGGGGTTCGTTTGGACTTGTTTATGCGTTAATTGAGTTTTCATTAAATTTATGTGGATAATTCAAATTTGGACTACATGCACATGCTCCAGTGCATATAAATTGGTTGAAAAATCAAATATGTGTCCTTGGGTGCATGCTTAGGTCCCATGCAAGAAATGGGAATGAATTTCAAACACCAGGGCACCGTTGATTGCCGGCAAACCATTGAGATGCCTGGTTTTAAAATTCTAGTAAATCCAAAACTCGTCTGAAATTCATGAAACTTGGCATGCTATCATGGAGCGGCATCAACATGCCTTGGTACAAATTTTGTCCCATTTGGGGAAGGTTTGGGTATATGCTTCTCACAAACCGGAGCTTCTCACAAAAAGCATGATGGTTTTTGGTAGGGAACGTACCACCTTTGGGGACAAAACGATATCCATTGCCTCTTATTGCTTTCTAATTTGTTTCTCGTGTCAACATACAACCACAGGAGTGTTATGTGAAGTTTTGTGATTTTTCGTGGTTCGTTTGGGCATTTTTATGCATTTATGTGAATAATTCAAATTTGAACTACATGCACATGCTCCAGTGCATCTAAATTGGTTGAAAAATCAAATGTGTGTCCTTGGGTGCATGCTTAAGTCCCATGCAAGAAATGGGAATGAATTTCAAACACCAGGGCACCGTTGATTGCTGGCAAAACATTGAGATGCCTGGTTTTTAAATTCTAGTAAATCTAAAACTCGTCTGAAATTCATGAAACTTGGCATGCTATCATGGAGCGGCATCAACATGTCGTGGTACTAATTTTGTCCCATTTGGGGCAGGTTTGGGTATATGCTTCTCACAAACCGGAGCTTCTCACAACAAGCATGATGGTTTTCGGTAGGGAACGTCCCACCTTTGGGGATGAAACGATATCCATTGCCTCTTATTGCTTTTAATTTTTTTTCTTGTCAAAAAAGAACAACAGGAGTGTTGTGTGAATTTTTGTGATTTTTCGGTGTTCGTTTGGACATGTTTATGCATTAACTGGGTTTTCAATGCATTTATGTTCATAATTCAAATCTGAACTACATGCACATGCTCTAGTGCATATAAATTGGTTGAAAAATTCAAACCGGAGCTTCTCACAACTAGCATGATGATTTTTGGTAGGGAATGTCCCACCTTTGGGGATGAAACAATATCCATTGCCTCTTATTGCTTTCAATTTTTTTTCTTGTCAAAAAAGAACAACAGGAGTGTTATGTGAATTTTTGTGATTTTTCGGTGTTCGTTTGGACATGTTTATGCATTAACTGGGTTTTCAATGCATTTATGTTCATAATTCAAATCTGAACTACATGCACATGCTCCAGTGCATATAAATTGGTTGAAAAATCAAATTTGTGTCCTTGGGTGCATGCATAGGTCCCATGCAAGAAATAGGAATGAATTTCAAACACCAGGGCACCGTTGATTGCCGACAAAACATTGAGGTGCCTGGTTTTTAAATTCTAGTAAATCCAAAACTTGTCTGAAATTCATGAAACTTGGCATGCTATCATGGAGCGGCATCAACATGCTGTGGTACAAATTTTGTCCCATTTGGGGCAGTGTTGGGTATATGCTTCTCACAAACCAGAGCTTCTCACAACAAGCATGACGGTGTTTGGTAGGGAGCGTCCCACCTTTGGGGACAAAATGATATCCATTATCTCTTATTGCTTTCTAATTTTTTTCTCGTGTCAACATAGAACAACAGGAGTGTTGTGTGAATTTTTGTGATTCTGGGGGGTTCGTTTGGACTTGTTTATGCATTAATTGAGTTTTCATTAAATTTATGTGGATAATTCAAATTTGAACTACATGCACATGCTCCAGTGCATATAAATTGGTTGAAAAATCAAATATGTGTCCTTGGGTGCATGCTTAGGTCCCATGCAAGAAATGGGAATGAATTTCATACACCAGGGCACCGTTGATTGCCGGCAAAACATTGAGATGCCTGGTTTTTAAATTCTAGTAAATCCAAAACTCGTCTGAAATTCATAAAACTTGGCATGCTATCATGGAGCGGCATCAACATGTCGTCTTACAAATTTTGTCCCATTTGGGGCAGGTTTGAGTATATGCTTCTCACAAACCGGAGCTTCTCACCACAACCATGATGGTTTTCAGTAGGGAACGTCCCACCTTTGGGGACGAAACGATATCTAGTGCCTCTTATTGCTTTCAATTTTTTTTCTCATGTCAACATAGAACTACAGGTGTGTTGTGTGAAATTTTGTGATTCTCGGGGGTTCGTTTCGACTTGTTTATGCATTAACTGAGTTTTCGATGCCTTTATGTGCATAATTCAAATTTGAACTACATGCACATGCTCGAGTGCATATAAATTGGTTGAAAAATCAAATATTTATCCTTGGGTGCATGCTTAGGTCCCATGCAAGAAATGGGAATGAATTTCAAACACCAGGGCACTGTTGATTGTCGGCAAAACATTGAGATGTCTGGTTTTTATATTCTAGTAAATCCAAAACTCGTCTGAAATTCGTGAAACTTGGCATGCTATCATGGAGCGGCATCAACATGCCGTGGTACAAATTTTGTCCCATTTGGGGCAGGTTTGGGTATATGCTTCTCACAAACCGGAGCTTCTCACAACAAGCATGATGGTTTTCGGTAGGAAACGTCCCACCTTTGGGGACGGAATGATATCCATTGCCTCTTATTGCTTTCATTTTTTTCTCATGTCAACATAGAACAAGAGGAGTGTTGTGTGAATTTTTGTGATTCTGGGGGGTTCGTTTGGACTTGTTTATGCATTAATTGAGTTTTCATTAAATTTATGTGGATAATTCAAATTTGAACTACATGCACATGCTCCAGTGCATATAAATTGGTTGAAAAATCAGGAGTGTTGTGTGAATTTTTGTGATTTTTCGGTGTTCGTTTGGACATGTTTATGCATTAACTGGGTTTTCAATGCATTTATGTTCATAATTCAAATCTGAACTACATGCACATGCTCTAGTGCATATAAATTGGTTGAAAAATTCAAACCGGAGCTTCTCACAACTAGCATGATGATTTTTGGTAGGGAATGTCCCACCTTTGGGGATGAAACGATATCCATTGCCTCTTATTGCTTTCAATTTTTTTCTTGTCAAAAAAGAACAACAGGAGTGTTATGTGAATTTTTGTGATTTTTCGGTGTTCGTTTGGACATGTTTATGTATTAACTGGGTTTTCAATGCATTTATGTTCATAATTCAAATCTGAACTACATGCACATGCTCCAGTGCATATAAATTGGTTGAAAAATCAAATTTGTGTCCTTGGGTGCATGCATAGGTCCCATGCAAGAAATAGGAATGAATTTCAAACACCAGGGCACCGTTGATTGCCGACAAAACATTGAGGTGCCTGGTTTTTAAATTCTAGTAAATCCAAAACTTGTCTGAAATTCATGAAACTTGGCATGCTATCATGGAGCGGCATCAACATGCTGTGGTACAAATTTTGTCCCATTTGGGGCAGTGTTGGGTATATGCTTCTCACAAACCAGAGCTTCTCACAACAAGCATGACGGTGTTTGGTAGGGAGCGTCCCACCTTTGGGGACAAAATGATATCCATTATCTCTTATTGCTTTCTAATTTTTTTCTCATGTCAACATAGAACAACAGGAGTGTTGTGTGAATTTTTGTGATTTTTCGGGGTTCGTTTGGACATTTTTATGCATTAATTGGGTTTTCAATGCATTTATGTTCATAATTCAAATTCGAACTACATGCAGATGCTCCAGTGCATATAAATTAGTTGAAAAATCAAATTTGTGTCCTTGGGTGCATGCATAGGTCCCATGCAAGAAATAGGAATGAATTTCAAACACCAGGGCACCGTTGATTGCCGACAAAACATTGAGGTGCCCGGTTTTTAAATTCTAGTAAATCCAAAACTCGTCTGAAATTCATGAAACTTGGCATGCTATCATGGAGCGGCATCAACATGTCGTGGTACCAATTTTGTCCCATTTTTCGCAGGTTTGGGTATATGCTTCTCACAACAAGCATGATGGTTTTTGGTAGGGAACATCCCACCTTTGTGGACAAAATGATATCCATTGCCTCTTATAGCTTTCTAATTTGTTTCTCGCGTCAACATAGATCAACAGGAGTGTTGTGTGATGTTTTGTGATTTTTCGGGGTTCGTTTGGACATTTTAATGCATTAACTGAGTTTTTGATGCATTTATGCGAATAATTCAAATTTGAACTACATGAACATGCTCCAGTGCATATAAATTGGTTGAAAAATCAAATATGTGTCCTTGGGTGCATGCTTAAGTCCCATGCAAGAAATGGGAATGAATTTCAAACACCTGGGCACCGTTGATTGCTGGCAAAACATTGAGATGCCTGGTTTTTAAATTCTAGTAAATCCAAAACTCATATGAAATTCATGAAACTTGGCATGCTATCATGGAGTGGCATCAACATGCCATGGTACAAATTTTGTCCCATTTGGGGCAGGTTTGGATTTATGCTTCTCACAAACCGAAACTTCTCACAACAAGCATGATGGTTTTCGGTAGGGAACGTCCCACCTTTGGGGATGAAACGATATCAATTGCCTCTTATTGCTTTCAAATTTTTTTCTTCTCAAAAAAGAACAACAGGAGTGTTGTGTGAATTTTTGTGATTTTTCGGTGTTTGTTTGGACATGTTTATGCATTAACTGGGTTTTCAATGCATTTATGCTCATAATTCAAATCTGAACTACATGCACATGCTCCACTGCATATAAATTGGTTGAAAAATCAAATTTGTGTCTTGGGTGCATGCATAGGTCACATGCAAGAAATGGGAATGAATTTCAAACACCAGGGCAGCGTTGATTGCCGGCAAAACATTGAGATGCCTGGTTTTTAAATTCTAGTAAATCCAAAACTCGTCTGAAATTCATGAAACTTGGCATGCTATCATGGAGCGGCATCAACATGTCGTGGTACAAATTTTGTCCCATTTGGGGCAGGTTTGAGTATATGCTTCTCACAAACCGGAGGTTCTCACAACAAGCATGATGGTTTTCGGTAGGGAACGTCCCACCTTTGGGGACGAAACGATATCCAGTTCCTCTTATTGCTTTCAATTTTTTTCTCATGTCAACATAGAACTACAGGTGTGTTGTGTGAATTTTTGTGATTCTCGGTGGTTCGTTTGGACTTGTTTATGCATTAGCTGAGTTTTCGATGCCTTTAAGTGCATAATTCAAATTTGAACTACATGCACATGCTCCAGTGCATATAAATTGGTTGAAAAATCAAATATGTGTCCTTGGGTGCATGCTTCAGTCCCATGCAAGAAATGGGAATGAATTTCATACACCAGGGCACCGTTGATTGCCGGCAAAACATTGAGATGCCTGGTTTTTAAATTCTAGTAAATCCAAAACTCGTCTGAAATTCATAAAACTTGGCATGCTATCATGGAGCGGCATCAACATGTCGTCTTACAAATTTTGTCCCATTTGGGGCAGGTTTGAGTATATGCTTCTCACAAACCGGAGCTTCTCACCACAACCATGATGGTTTTCAGTAGGGAACGTCCCACCTTTGGGGACGAAACGATATCCAGTGCCTCTTATTGCTTTCAATTTTTTTCTCATGTCAACATAGAACTACAGGTGTGTTGTGTGAAATTTTGTGATTCTCGGGGGTTCGTTTCGACTTGTTTATGCATTAACTGAGTTTTCGATGCCTTTATGTGCATAATTCAAATTTGAACTACATGCACATGCTCGAGTGCATATAAATTGGTTGAAAAATCAAATATTTATCCTTGGGTGCATGCTTAGGTCCCATGCAAGAAATGGGAATGAATTTCAAACACCAGGGCACTGTTGATTGTCGGCAAAACATTGAGATGTCTGGTTTTTATATTCTAGTAAATCCAAAACTCGTCTGAAATTCGTGAAACTTGGCATGCTATCATGGAGCGGCATCAACATGCCGTGGTACAAATTTTGTCCCATTTGGGGCAGGTTTGGGTATATGCTTCTCACAAACCGGAGCTTCTCACAACAAGCATGATGGTTTTCGGTAGGGAACGTCCCACCTTTGGGGACGGAATGATATCCATTGCCTCTTATTGCTTTCATTTTTTTCTCATGTCAGCATAGAACAAGAGGAGTGTTGTGTGAATTTTTGTGATTCTGGGGGGTTCGTTTGGACTTGTTTATGCATTAATTGAGTTTTCATTAAATTTATGTGGATAATTCAAATTTGAACTACATGCACATGCTCCAGTGCATATAAATTGGTTGAAAAATCAAATATGTGTCCTTGGGTGCATGCTTAGGTCCCATGCAAGTAATGGGAATGAATTTCAAACACCAGGGCACCGTTGATTGCCGGCAAAACATTGAGATGCCTGGTTTTAAAATTCTAGTAAATCCAAAACTCGTCTGAAATTCATGAAACTTGGCATGCTATCATGGAGCGGCATCAACATGCCTTGGTACAAATTTTGTCCCATTTGGGGAAGGTTTGGGTATATGCTTCTCACAAACCGGAGCTTCTCACAAAAAGCATGATGGTTTTTGGTAGGGAACGTCCCACCTTTGGGGACAAAACGATATCCATTGCCTCTTATTGCTTTCTAATTTGTTTCTCGTGTCAACATACAACCACAGGAGTGTTATGTGAAGTTTTGTGATTTTTCGTGGTTCGTTTGGGCATTTTTATGCATTTATGTGAATAATTCAAATTTGAACTACATGCACATGCTCCAGTGCATCTAAATTGGTTGAAAAATCAAATGTGTGTCCTTGGGTGCATGCTTAAGTCCCATGCAAGAAATGGGAATGAATTTCAAACACCAGGGCACCGTTGATTGCTGGCAAAACATTGAGATGCCTGGTTTTTAAATTCTAGTAAATCTAAAACTCGTCTGAAATTCATGAAACTTGGCATGCTATCATGGAGCGGCATCAACATGTCGTGGTACTAATTTTGTCCCATTTGGGGCAGGTTTGGGTATATGCTTCTCACAAACCGGAGCTTCTCACAACAAGCATGATGGTTTTCGGTAGGGAACGTCCCACCTTTGGGGATGAAACGATATCCATTGCCTCTTATAGCTTTTAAATTTTTCTCTTGTCAAAAAAGAACAACAGGAGTGTTGTGTGAATTTTTGTGATTTTTCGGTGTTCGTTTGGACATGTTTATGCATTAACTGGGTTTTCAATGCATTTATGTTCATAATTCAAATCTGAACTACATGCACATGCTCTAGTGCATATAAATTGGTTGAAAAATTCAAACCGGAGCTTCTCACAACTAGCATGATGATTTTTGGTAGGGAACGTCCCACCTTTGGGGATGAAACGATATCCATTGCCTCTTATTGCTTTCAATTTTTTTCTTGTCAAAAAAGAACAACAGGAGTGTTGTGTGAATTTTTGTGATTTTTCGGTGTTCGTTTGGACATGTTTATGCATTAACTGGGTTTTCAATGCATTTATATTCATAATTCAAATCTGAACTACATGACATGCTCCAGTGCATATAAATTGGTTGAAAAATCAAATTTGTGTCCTTGGGTGCATGCATAGGTCCCATGCAAGAAATAGGAATGAATTTCAAACACCTGGGCACCGTTGATTGCCGACAAAACATTGAGGTGCCTGGTTTTTAAATTCTAGTAAATCCAAAACTCGTCTGAAATTCATGAAACTTGGCATGCTATCATGGAGCGGCATCAACATGCTGTGGTACAAGTTTTGTCCCATTTGGGGCAGTGTTGGGTATATGCTTCTCACAAACCAGAGCTTCTCACAACAAGCATGACGGTGTTTGGTAGGGAGCGTCCCACCTTTGGGGACAAAATGATATCCATTATCTCTTATTGCTTTCTAATTTTTTTCTCGTGTCAACATAGAACAACAGGAGTGTTGTGTGAATTTTTGTGATTTTTCGGGGTTCGTTTGGACATTTTTATGCATTAATTGGGTTTTCAATGCATTTATGTTCATAATTCAAATTCGAACTACATGCAGATGCTCCAGTGCATATAAATTAGTTGAAAAATCAAATTTGTGTCCTTGGGTGCATGCATAGGTCCCATGCAAGAAATAGGAATGAATTTCAAACACCAGGGCACCGTTGATTGCCGACAAAACATTGAGGTGCCCGGTTTTTAAATTCTAGTAAATCCAAAACTCGTCTGAAATTCATGAAACTTGGCATGCTATCATGGAGCGGCATCAACATGCCGTGGTACCAATTTTGTCCCATTTTTGGCAGGTTTGGGTATATGCTTCTCACAACAAGCATGATGGTTTTTGGTAGGGAACATCCCACCTTTGTGGACAAAATGATATCCATTGCCTCTTATAGCTTTCTAATTTGTTTCTCGCGTCAACATAGATCAACAGGAGTGTTGTGTGATGTTTTGTGATTTTTCGGGGTTCGTTTGGACATTTTAATGCATTAACTGAGTTTTTGATGCATTTATGCGAATAATTCAAATTTGAACTACATGAACATGCTCCAGTGCATATAAATTGGTTGAAAAATCAAATATGTGTCCTTGGGTGCATGCTTAAGTCCCATGCAAGAAATGGGAATGAATTTCAAACACCTGGGCACCGTTGATTGCTGGCAAAACATTGAGATGCCTGGTTTTTAAATTCTAGTAAATCCAAAACTCATATGAAATTCATGAAACTTGGCATGCTATCATGGAGTGGCATCAACATGCCATGGTACAAATTTTGTCCCATTTGGGGCAGGTTTGGATTTATGCTTCTCACAAACCGAAACTTCTCACAACAAGCATGATGGTTTTCGGTAGGGAACGTCCCACCTTTGGGGATGAAACGATATCAATTGCCTCTTATTGCTTTCAAATTTTTTTCTTCTCAAAAAAGAACAACAGGAGTGTTGTGTGAATTTTTGTGATTTTTCGGTGTTTGTTTGGACATGTTTATGCATTAACTGGGTTTTCAATGCATTTATGTTCATAATTCAAATCTGAACTACATGCACATGCTCCAGTGCATATAAATTGGTTGAAAAGTTAAATTTGTGTCCTTGGGTGCATGCATAGGTCCCATGCAAGAAATGGGAATGAATTTCAAATACCAGGGCACCGTTGATTGCCGACGAAACATTGAGGTGCCTGGTTTTTAAATTCTTGTAAATACAAAACTCGTCTAATATTCTTGAAACTTGGCATGCTATCATGGAGTGGCATCAACATGCCATGGTAAAATTTTTGTCCCATTTGGGGCAGGTTTGGGTATATGCTTCTCACAAACCGGAGCTTCTCACAACAAGCATGATGGTTTTTGGTAGGGAACGTCCCACCTTTGGGGACAAAATGATATCCATTGCCTCTTATAGCTTTCTAATTTGTTTCTCGTGTCAACATAGAACAACAGGAGTGTTGTGTGAAGTGTTGTGATTTTTCGGGGTTCGTTTGGACATTTTTATTCATTAACTGAGTTATCGATGCATTTATGTGAATAATTCAAATTTGAACTACATGCACATGCTCCAGTGCTTATAAATTGGTTGAAAAATCAAATATTTGTCCTTGGGTGCATGCTTAAGTCCCATGCAAGAAATGGGAATGAATTTCAAACACCTGGGCACCGTTGATTACTGGCAAAACATTGAGATGCCTGGTTTTTAAATTCTAGTAAATCCAAAACTCGTATGAAATTCATGAAACTTGGCATGCTATCATGGAGCGGCATCAACATGCCATGGTACAAATATTGTCCCATTTGGGGCAGGTTTGGATTTATGCTATTCAAAAACCGAAACTTCTCACAACAAGCATGATGATTTTCGGTAGGGAACGTCCCACCTTTGGGGATGAAACAATATCCATTGCCTCTTATTGCTTTCAAATTTTTTTCTTGTCAAAAAAGAACAACAGGAGTGTTGTGTGAATTTTTGTGATTTTTTGGTGTTCATTTGGACATGTTTATGCATTAACTGGGTTTTCAATGCATTTATGTTCATAATTCAAATATGAACTACATGCACATGCTCAAGTGCATATAAATTGGTTGAAAAATCAAATTTGTGTCCTTGGGTGCATGCATAGGTCCCATGCAAGAAATAGGAATGAATTTCAAACACCAGGGCACCGTTGATTGTCGACAAAACATTAAGGTGCTTGGTTTTTAAATTCTCGTAAATCCAAAACTCGTCTAAAATTCATGAAACTTGGCATGCTATCATGGAGCAGCATCAACATGCTGTGGTAAAAATTTTGTCCCATTTGGGGCAGGTTTGGGGATATGCTTCTCACAAACCGGAGCTTCTCACAACAAGCTTGATGGTTTTTGGAAGGGAACGTCCCACCTTTGGGGACAAAACGATATCCATTTCCTCTAATAGCTTTCTAATTTTTTTCCCGTGCCAAATAGAACAACAGGAGTTTTGTGTGAATTGTTGTGATTTTTCGGGGTTCGTTTGGACATTTTTATGCATTAACTGAGTTATCGATGCATTTGTGTGAATAATTCAAATTTGAACTACATGCACATGGTCCGGTGCATATAAATTGGTTGAAAAATCAAATATTTGTCCTTGGGTGCATGCTTAAGTCCCATGCAAGAAATGGGAATGAATTTCAAACACCAGGGCATCGTTGATTGCTGGCAAAACATTGAGATGCCTGGTTTTTAAATTCTAGTAAATCCAAAACTTGTATGAAATTCATGAAACTTGGCATGCTATCATGGAGCGGCATCAACATGCCATGGTACAAATTTTGTCCCATTTGGGGCAGGTTTGGATTTATGCTTCTCACAAACCGAAACTTATCACAACAAGCATGATGGTTTTCGGTAGGGAACGTCCCACCTTTGGGGATGAAACGATATCCACTGCCTCTTATTGCTTTCAAAAAAAATTTCTTGTCAAAAAAGAACAACAGGAGTGTTGTGTGAATTTTTGTGATTTTTCGGTGTTCGTTTGGACATGTTTATGCATTAACTGGGTTTTCAATGCATTTATGTTCATAATTCAAATCTGAACTACATGCACATGCTCAAGTGCATATAAATTGGTTGAAAAATCAAATTTGTGTCCTTGGGTGCATGCATAGGTCCCATGCAAGAAATAGGAATGAATTTCAAACACCAGGGCACCGTTGATTGTCGACAAAACATTGAGGTGCTTGGTTTTTAAATTCTCGTAAATCCAAAACTCGTCTAAAATTCATGAAACTTGGCATGCTATCATGGAGCAGCATCAACATGTTGTGGTAAAAATTTTGTCCCATTTGGGGCAGGTTTGGGGATATGCTTCTCACAAACCGGAGCTTCTCACAACAAGCTTGATGGTTTTTGGAAGGGAACGTCCCACCTTTGGGGACAAAACGATATCCAGTGCCTCTTATAGCTTTCTAATTTTTTTCTCGTGTCAAATAGAACAACAGGAGTGTTGTGTGAATTGTTGTGATTTTTCGGGGTTCATTTGGACATTTTTATGCATTAACTGAGTTATCGATGCATTTATGTGAATAATTCAAATTTGAACTACATCCACATGGTCCAGTGCATATAAATTGGTTGAAAAATCAAATATTTGTCCTTGGGTGCATGCTTAAGTCCCATGCAAGAAATGGGAATGAATTTCAAACACTTGGGCACCGTTGATTGCTGGCAAAACATTGAGATGCCTGGTTTTTAAATTCAGGTAAATCCAAAACTCGTATGAAATTCATGAAACTTGGCATGCTATCATGGAGCGGCATCAACATGCCATGGTACAAATTTTGTCCCATTTGGGGCAGGTTTGGATTTATGCTTCTCACAAACCGAAACTTATCACAACAAGCATGATGGTTTTCGGTAGGGAACGTCCCACCTTTGGGGATGAAACGATATCCACTGCCTCTTATTGCTTTCAAATTTTTTTTCTTGTCAAAAAAGAACAACAGGAGTGTTGTGTGAATTTTTGTGATTTTTCGGTGTTCGTTTGGACATGTTTATGCATTAACTGGGTTTTCAATGCATTTATGTTCATAATTCAAATATGAGCTACATCCACATGCTCCAGTGCATATAAATTGGTTGAAAAATCAAATTTGTGTCCTTGGGTGCATGCATAGGTCCCATGCAAGAAATGGGAATGAATTTCAAACACTAGGACACCGTTGATTGCCGACAAAACATTGAGGTGCCTGGTTTTTAAATTCTAGTAAATCCAAAACTCGTCTAAAATTCATGAAAATTGGCAGGCTATCATGGAGCGGCATCAGCATGCCGTGGTAAAATTTTTGTCCCATTTGGGGCAGGTTTGGGTATATGCTTCTCACAAACCGGAGCTTCTCACAACAAGCATGATTGTTTTTGGTAGGGAACGTCCCACCTTTGGGGAGAAAACGATATCCATTGCATCTTATAGCTTTCTAATTTGTTTCTCGTGTCAACATAGAACAACAGGAGTGTTGTGTGAAGTGTTGTGATTTTTCGGGGTTCGTTTGGACATTTTTATGCATTAACTGAGTTATCGATGCATTTATGAGGATAAATCAAATTTGAACTACATGCACATGCTCCAGTGCATATAAATTGGTTGAAAATCAAATATGTGTCCTTGGGTGCATGCGTAAGTCCCATGCAAGAAATTTGAATGAATTTCAAACACCTGGGCACCGTTGATTGCCGGCAAAACATTGAGATGCCTGGTTTTTAAATTCTAGTGAATCCAAAACTCGTCTGAAATTCATGAAACTTGGCATGCTATCATGGAGCGGCATCAACATGTCGTGGTACAAATTTTGTCCCATTTGGGGCAGGTTTGGGTATATGCTTCTCAAAACCGGAGCTTCTCACAACAAACATGATGGTTTTCGGTAGGGAACGTTCCACCTTTGGGGACGAAACGATATACATTGCCTCTTATTGCTTTCAATTTTTTTTATCGTGTCAACATAGAACAACAGGAGTGTTGTGTGAATTTTTGTGATTTTTCCGGGTTTGTTTGGACATTTTTATGCATTAACTAAGTTATCGATGCATTTATGTGGATAATTCAAATTCGAACTACATGCACATGCTCCAGTGCATATAAATTGGTTGAAAAATCAAATATGTGTCCTTGGGTGCATGCTTAAGTCCCATGCACGAAATGGGAATGAATTTCAAACACCTGGGCACCGTTGATTGCTGGCAAAACATTGAGATGCCAGGTTTTTAAATGCTACTAAATCCAAAACTCATCTGAAATTCATGAAACTTGGAATGCTATCATGGAGCGGCATCAACATGCCGTAGTACAAATTTTGTCCCATTTGGGGCAGGTTTGGGTATATGGTTCTCACAAACCGGAGCTTCTCACAACAAGCATGATGGTTTTCAGTAGGGAACGTCCCAACTTTGGGGACGAAACGATATCCATTACCTCTTATTGCTTTGAATTTTTTTCTCATGTCAACATAGAACAACAGGAGTGTTGTGTGAATTTTTTTGATTCTGGGGGGTTTGTTTGGACTTGTTTATGCAATAACTGAGTTTTCAATGCATTTATGTGCATACTTCAAATTTTAACTAAATGCACATGCTCCAGTGCATATAAATTGGTTGAAAAATCAAATTTGTGTCCTTGCGTGCATGGTTAAGTCCCATGCAAGAAATGGGAATGAATTTCAAACAACAAGGCACCGTTGATTGCCGGCAAAACATTGAGACGCCTGGTTTTTAAATTCTAGTAAATCCAAAACTCATCTGAAATTCATGAAACTTGGCATGCTATCGTGGAGCGGCATCAACATGCCTTGGTACAAATTTTGTCCCATTTGGGGCAGGTTTGGGTATATGCTTCTCACGAACGAGAGCTTCTCACAACAAGCATGATGGTTTTAGGTAGGGAACGTCCCACCTTTGGGGATGAAACGATATCCATTGCCTCTTATTGCTTTCAAATTTTTTTCGTGTCAAAAAAGTAAAAAGCAGGAGTGTTGTGTGAATTTTTGTGATTTTTCAGTGTTCGTTTTGACATGTTTATGCATTAACTGGTTTTCAATGCATTTATGTTCATAACTCAAATTTGAACTACATGCACTTGCTCCAGTGCATATAAATTAGTTGAAAAATCAAATATGTGTCCTTGGGTGCATGCTTAAGTCCCATGCAAGAAATGGGAATGAATTTCAAACACCAGGGCACCGTTGATTGCTGCCAAAACGTTGAGATGCTTGGTTTTTAAATTCTAGTAAATCCAAAACTCGTCTGAAATTCATCAAACTTGGCATGCTATCATGGAGTGGCATCAACATGATGTGGTACAAATTTTGTCCCATTTGGGGCAGGTTTAGGTATATGCTTCTCACAAACCAGAGCTTCTCACAACAGGCATGATGGTTTTCGGTAGGGAACGTCCCAACTTTGGGGACGAAACGATATCCATTGCCTCTTATTGCTTTCATTTTTTTCTCATGTCAACATAGAACAACAGGAGTGTTGTGTGAACTTTTGTGATTCTGGTGGGTTCGTATGGACTTGTTTATGCATTAACTGAGTTTTCAATGCATTTATGAGCATAATTCAAATTTGAACTACATGCACATGCTCTAGTGCACATAAATTGGTTGAAAAATCAAATTTGTGTCCTTGGGTGCATGCTTAGGTCCCATGTAAGAAATGGGAATGAATTTCAAACACTAGGGCACCGTTGATTGCCGGCAAAATATTGAGATGCCTGGTTTTTAAATTCTAGTAAATCCAATACTCGTCTGAAATTTATGACACTTGGCATGCTATCATGGAGCGGCATGAACATGCGGTGGTACAAATTTTGTCCCATTTGGGGCAGGTTTGGGTATATGCTTCTCACAAACCGGAGCTTCTCACAACAAGCATGATGGTTTTCGGTAGGGAACGTTCCACCTTTCGGGATGAAACACTATCCATTGCCTCTTATTGCTTTGAATTTTTTTCTTATGTCAACTTAGAACAACATGAGTGTTGTGTTTATTTTTGTGATTCTGGGGGGGTTCGTTTGGACTTGTTTATGCATTAACTGAGTTTTGAATGCATTTATGTGCATAATTCAAATTCAAACTACATACACATGCTCCAGTGCATATAAATTGGTTGAAAAATCAAATATGTGTCCTTGGGTGCATTCTTATGTCCCATGCAAGAAATGGCAATGAATTTCAAACACCAGGGCACCGTTGATTGTCGGCAAAACATTGAGATGCCTGGTATTTAAATTCTACTAAGTCCAAAACTTGTCTGAAATTCATGAAACTTGGCATGCTATCATGGAGCGGCATCAACATGCCGTGGTACGAATTTTGTCCCATTTGGGGCAGGTTTGGGTATATGCTTCTCACAAACCGGATTTTCTCACAACAAGCATGATGGTTTTCGGTAGGGAACGTCCCACCTTTGGGGACGAAACGATATACATTGCCTCTTATTGCTTTCAAATTTTTTTCTCGTGTCAACATAGAACAACAGGAGTGTTGTGTGAATTTTTGTGATTTTTCGGGATTCGTTTGGACATTTTTATGCATTAACTGAGTTTTCAATGCATTTATGTGAATAATTCAAATTTGAACTACATGCACATGCTCCAGTGCATATAAATTGGTTGAAAAAAATCAAACATGTGTCCTTGGGTGCATGCTTAAGTCCCATGAAAGAAATGGGAATGAATTTCAAACACCAGGGCATCGTTGATTGCTGGCAGAACATTGAGATGCCTGGTTTTTAAATTCTAGTAAATCCAAAACTCGTCTGAAATCCATGAAACTTGGCATGCTATCGTGGAGCGGCATCAACATGCCGTGGTACAAATTTTGTCCCATTTGGGGCAGGTTTGGGTATATGCTTCTCACAAACTGGAGCTTCTCACAACAAGCATGATGGTTTTCGGTAGGGAACGTCCCACCTTTGGGGATGGAATGATATCCAGTGCCTCTTATTGCTTTCATTTTATTATCATGTCAACATAGAACAACAAGAGTGTCGTGTGAATTTTTGTGATTCTATGGGGGTCGTTCGGACTTGTTTATGCATTAACTGAGTTTTCAATAAATTATGAGCATAATTCAAATTCGAACTACATGCACATGCGCTAGTGCATATAAATTGGTTGAAAAATCAAATATGTGTCCTTGGGTGCATGCTTAGGTCCCATGCAAGAAATGGGAATGAATTTCAAACACTAGGGCAGCGTTGATTGCCGGCAAAACATTGAGATGCCTGGTTTTTAAATTCTAGTAAATCCAAAACTCGTTTGAAATTCATGACACTTGGCATGCTATCATGGAGCGGCATCAACATGCGGTGGTACAAATTTTTTCCCATTTGGGGCAGGTTTGGGTATATGCTTCTCACAAACCGGAGCTTCTCACAACAAGCATGATGGTTTTTGGTAGGGAACGTCCCACCTTTGGGGACGAAACAATATCCATTGCCTCTTATTGCTTTGAATTTTTTTTCTTATGTCAACATAGAACAACATGAGTGTTGTGTGAATTTTTGTGATTCTAGGGGGTTCGTTTGGACCTGTTTATGCATTAACTGAGTTTTCAATGCATTTATGTGCATAATTCAAATTCAAACTACATGCACATGCTCCAGTGCATATAAATTGGTTGAAAAATGAAATATGTGTCCTTGGGTGCATTCTTAGGTCCCATGCAAGAAATGGGAATGAATTTCAAACACCAAGGCACCTTTGATTGCCGGCAAAACATTGAGATGCCTGGTTTTTAAATTCTAGTAAATCCAAAACTCGTCTGAAATTCATCAAACTAGGCATGCTATCATGGAGCAGCATCAACATGCCGTGGTACAAATTTTGTCCCATTTGGGGCAGGTTTGGGTATATGCTTCTCACAAACCGGAGCTTCTCACAACAAGCATGATGGTTTTCGATAGGGAACGTCCCACCTTTGGGGACGAAACTATATCCATTGCCTCTTATTGCTTTTATTTTTTTCTCATGTCAACATAGAACAATAGGAGTGTTGTGTGAATTTTTGTGATTCTGGTGGGTTCGTTTGGACTTGTTTATGCATTAACCGAGTTTTCTATGCATTTATGTGCATAATTCAAATTTGAACTACATGCACATGCTCCCATGCATATAAATTGGTTGAAAAATCAAATATGTGTCCTTGGGTGCATGCTTAGGTCCCATGCAAGAAATGGCAATGAATTTCAAACACCAGGGCACCGTTGATTGTCGGCAAAACATTGAGATGCCTGGTATTTAAATTCTACTAAATCCAAAACTTGTTTGAAATTCATGAAACTTGGCATGCTATCATGGAGCGGCATCAACATGTCGTGGTACGAATTTTGTCCTATTTGGGGCAGGTTTGGGTATATACTTCTCACAAACCGGATTTTCTCACAACAAGCATGATGGTTTTCGGTAGGGAACGTCCCACCTTTGAGGACGAAACGATATACATTGCCTCTTATTGCTTTCAAATTTTTTTCTCGTGTCAACATAGAACAACAGGAGTGTTGTGTGAATTTTTGTGGTTTTTCGGGGTTCGTTTGGACATGTTTATGCATTAACTGAGTTTTCAATGCATTTATGTGAATAACTCAAATTTGAACTACATTCACATGCTCCAGTGCATATAAATTTGTTGAAAAAATCAAATATGTGTCCTTGGGTGCATGCTTAAGTCCCATGCAAGAAATGGGAATGAATTTCAAACACCACGGCACCATTGATTGTTGGCAAAACATTGAGATGCCTGGTTTTTAAATTCTAGTAAATCCAAAACTCGTCTGAAATTCATGAAACTTGGCATGCTATCATGGAGCGGCATCAACATGCCGTGGTACAATATTTGTCCCATTTGGGGCAGGTTTGGGTATATGCTTCTCACAAACCGGAGCTTCTCACAACAAGCATGATGGTTTTTGGTAGGGAACGTCCCAATTTTGGGGACGAAACGATATCCATTGCCTCTTATTGCTTTCATTTTTTTCTCATCTCAACATAGAACAACAGGAGTGTTGTGTGATTTTTTGTGATTCTGGTGGGTTCGTTTGGACTTGTTTTTGCATTAACTGAGTTTTCAATGCATTTATGAGCATAATTCAAATATGAACTACATGCACATGCTCCAGTGCATATAAATTGGCTGAAAAATCAAATATGTATCCTTGGGTGCATGCTTAGGTCGCATGCAAGAAATGGGAATGAATTTCAAACACCAGGGCACCGTTGATTGCCGGCAAATCATTAATATGCCTGGTTTTTAAATTCTAGTAAATCCAAAACTCGTCTGAAATTCATGAAACTAGGCATGCTATCATGGAGCGGCATCAACATCCCGTGGTACAAATTTTGTCCCATTTGGGGCAGGTTTGGGTATATGCTTCTCACAAACCAGAGCTTCTCACAACAAGCATGATGGTTTTCGGTAGGGAACGTCCCACCTTTGGGGATGAAACGATATACATTGCCTCTTATTGCTTTCAAATTTTTTTCTCATGTCAACATAGAACAACAGGAGTGTTGTGTGAATTTTTGTGATTCTGGTGGGTTCATTTGGACTTGTTTATGCATTAACTGAGTTTTCGATGCATTTATGTGAATAATTCAAATTTGAACTACATGCACATTCACCAGTGCATATAAATTGGTCGAAAAATCAAATATGTGTCCTTGGGTGCATGCTTAGGTCCCATGCAAGAAATGGCAATGAATTTCAAACACCAGGGCACTGTTGATTGTCGGCAAAACATTGAGATGTCTGGTTTTTATATTCTAGTAAATCCAAAACTTGTCTGAAATTCATGAAACTTGGCATGCTATCATGGAGCGGCATCAACATGCCGTGGTACAAATTTTGTCCTATTTGGGGCAGGTTTGGGTATATGCTTCTCACAAACCGGATTTTCTCACAACAAGCATGATGGTTTTCGGTAGGGAACGTCCCACCTTCGGGGACGAAACGATATACATTGCCTCTTATTGCTTTGAATTTTTTTATCATGTCAACATAGAACAACATGAGTGTTGTGGGAATTTTTGTGATTCCGGGGGGTTCGTTTGGACTTGTTTATGCATTAACTGAGTTTTCAATGCATTTATGTGCATAATTCAAATTCGAACTATATGCACATGCTCCAGTGCATATAAATTGGTTGAAAAATCAAATATGTGTCCTTGGGTGCATGCTTAGGTCCCTTGCGAGAAATGGGAATGAATTTCAAACACCAGGGCACCGTTGATTGCTGAGAAAACATTGAGATGCCTGGTTTTTAAATTCTAGTAAATCCAAAACTTGTCTGAAATTCATGAAACTTGGCATGCTATCATGGAGCGGCATCAACATGCCGTGGTACAAATTTTGTCCCATTTGGGGCAGGTTTGGGTATATGCTTCTCACAAACCGGAGCTTCTCACAACAAGCATGATGGTTTTCGGTAGGGAACGTCCCACCTTTGGGGACGAAACGATATACATTACCTCTTATTGCTTTCAAATTTTTTTCTCGTGTCAACATAGAACAACAGGAGTGTTGTGTGAATTTTTGGGATTTTCCTGGGTTCGTTTGGACATTTTTATGCATTAACTGAGTTTTCAATGCATTTATGTGAATAATTCAAATTTGAACTACATGCACATGCTCCAGTGCATATAAATTGGTTGAAAAATCAAATATGTGTCCTTGGGTGCATGCTTAAGTCCCATGCAAGAAATGGGAATGAATTTCAAACACCAGGGCACCGTTGATGGCTGGCAAAACATTGAGATGCCTGGTTTTTAAATTCTAGTAAATCCAAAACTCATCTGAAATTCATGAAACTTGGCATGCTATCATGGAGCGGCATCAACATGTCGTGGTACAAATTTTGTCCCATTTGGGGCACGTTTGGGTATATGATTCTCACAAACCGGAGCTTCTCACAACAAGCATGATGGTTTTCGATAGGGAACGTCCCACCTTTGGGGACGAAATGATATTCATTCCCTCCTATTGCTTTGAATTTTTTTTCTCATATCAACATAGCACAACAGGAGTGTTGTGTGAATTTTTCTCATTCTGGGGGGTTCGTTTGGAATTGTTTTTGCATTAACTGAGTTTTCAATGTATTTATGTGCATAATTCAAATTCGAACTACACGCACATGCTCCAGTGCATATAAATTGGTTGAAAAATCAAATATGTGTCCTTGGGTGCATGCTTAGGTCCCATGCAAGAAATGGGAATGAATTTCAAACACCAGGGCACCGTTGATTGCCGGCAAAACATTGAGATGCCTGGTTTTTAAAATCTAGTAAATCCAAAACTCGTCTGAAATTCATGAAACTAGGCATGCTATCATGGAGCGGCATCAACACGCCGTGGTACAATTTTTGTCCCATTTGGGGCAGGTTTGGGTATATGCTTCTCACAAACCGGAGCTTCTCACAACAAGCATGATGGTCTTCGGTAGGGAACGTCCCACCTTTGGGGACGAAACGATATATATTGCCTCTTATTGCTTTCAAATTTTTTTCTCGTGTCAACATAGAACAACAGGAGTGTTGTGTGAATTTTTGTGATTTTCCGGGGTTTGTTTGGGCATTTTTATGCATCAACTGAGTTTTCAATGCATTTATGTGAATAATTCAAATTTGAACTACATGCACATGCTCCAGTGCATATAAATTGGTTGAAAAATCAAATACGTATCCTTGGGTGCATGCTTAAGTCCCATGCAAGAAATGGGAATGAATTTCAAACACCAGGGCACCGTTGATGGCTAACAACACATTGAGATGCCTGGTTTTCAAATTCTATTAAATCCAAAACTCATCTGAAATTCATGAAACTTGGCATGCTATCATGGAGCGGCACCAACATGTCGTGGTACAAATTTTGACCCATTTGGGGCAGGTTGGGGTATATGCTTCTCACAAACCGGAGCTACTCACAACAAGCATGATGGTTTTAGGTAGGGAATGTCCCACCTTTGGGGACGAAACGATATCCATTTGGGTGCATGGTTAGGTCCCATGCAAGAAATGGGAATGAATTTGAAACACCAGGGCACCGTTGATTGCCGACAAAACATTGAGATGCCTGGTTTTTAAATTCTAGTAATGTCGGGGAAACTGATCCACGAACACCTATGGGGCCGGCGGACCGAGCCCCTTTCGGTTTGGCGGGGGGCGGAGATCGCACGAAGAGCAGATCAAGGCGAAGCACACGAGCAGTTTACCCAGCTTCGGAGCTCTCCGGAGAGATAACACTCCTACTGCTGCTTGTCTGGTTGTATTATGTTCTTGCTCACGAGAGCTAAGTGTTTTCTGGCTTATGAATGAATCGAACCGAACCCCCTCTACGTTGCGCATGGGCCTCCTTTTATACGCTAAAGGGGTCACCGACAGGTGGCAATGCAGAGAAGGGTACAAATGTAAAAAGTGAGGTGGTTGGTACAGTTACTTGTACAGTGCACCCTACCTAACCCTGACGGCAGGGGACAAGGGAGTTAAATGCCCGTCTGAGTCGCCCAAACAGTGCAGAAAAGGACCGTTAGGGGCGCCACCGTTCGCCACGATGGCGATCTTGTCAGCTTCGCATGCCACTGCGCACCGCTGGCTGCACAGCCTCCCGCCACGCGTGCCTGGGGAGGCCCACCAGAGCGACACGTTGGTGGATGTGCTGGAGCGTGGGCACAGAGTGGTCGCCTGCCGCGGCAAGTGCCTTGCCGCTGCTGTTATCTTGTCGGGTCCGGAAGCTTGTCGCTCACCGGGCCTCGGGGTACCTTGGTTGGTCTTCCCGGCAAGCTCCTCTTGCTGGGGCCTTGTTGCCTTGCCGGAGCGCGTGGCGCGTCGCTGCAAGTTCCTTGGAGTGCTTTGGTTGTCCTTCCCGGCAAGCTCCTCTTGCCGGGGCCTTGTCTCCTGAGCTTAAATACTTTGTTCTTGAATGGCTCCAAGGGAACCACGTAGGATCTTGGCGTTCGCCCGGCAAGCCTTGCCGTGGGGTGCTGCAACTGCCCGTGCACATGTTCGGGGTACTAGGGTACCCCTATTCTAGTACACCGACAGGAGCCCCCGGGCCTGGGCCAAACACGGTGCCGAGCGCTGTTGGGCCAGGCCCAAGACAGGGCACGGGCACACGCGGATTGGGCCACACCGAATCTCGCTCCGTATCCACCGCGCTCTCCCCTAACGGCAAGCGTTGAATGCGGCGTCGTGGGAGAGATCGTGGGTGGTTCTTTATTCGGAAGGGCGAAACGTCCGCCCCGTCCCTCTTTATAAGCAGAGGAAACAGGGACAGTTCGTTCCCCCTCGCTGGTTGCTACTACTCCATCTTCACGAATCTCCGCCGCTCCCCCCTTCTTATCGAAGCCGAGAGAGCAGTGCTCCGCCCCCCCATTGCCACCAGCATCACCAACATCGTCGACCTCCCCCACCACCTCCGCCATGGCTCCGAAAGCCGACAAGCGAAAGGGCGTGAAGTAGGCCGAGGCGCAGCGGCTCGTGGCGCTGCGGAAGGAGCGGGCGATCTTCTCCCCCCAGCTCGGCGTGAAGGAGCTGAGGGAGTACTTCTACCTCTTTTGGGCGACGGTGACGCGGGCGCATCCGCGCACGAGGGTACTCCCGGCCGCTGCCTCGGAACTGGCTCCAAACGGGTACCCATTCTTCGCGCTGTTCTTCTATTGCGGGCTCTGCCCGCCCTTCTCGGAATTCTTCTGCGATATCATGAACACCTACGGCTTCCGCCTCCTTGATTTCACCCCCACGCCGTTCTGACCATGGCAGTTTTCACACACTTGTGCGAAAACTTTGTCGGAGTCCACCCCAATGTTGCCCTTTTCCGCCACTTCTTCATACCTCGGGTAGAGAGAGGAGAGCCGCTTGCCGGAGGGATCGCCTGGATCTCGAGAGTCGACAAGAAGGAGGCGTACTTGGAGGGTGAGCTCCGCAGCAAGTGGGAGGAGTGGAGAGCGGAGTGGTGCTGGATCGTCGAGGAGAATCCGCAGCCCATCACCGCTGTGCGCCAAGCTCCAATAGTGCGCGGCAATGACTGGAGCAACGTGGCCCCCGGAAGACGAGAGGCTGAAGATCGCCATTACTAGGATCCTTCGCCTCAGGCTTGCCGGGCTCACTGTAGGTGCTGTAGGCGCAGATTTCCTCCACCGCCGCATCGCCCCCTTGCAGGAGAGGGGGAGGCCCCCTGGGAATTCAAGAACTCGGCGGACATCATGAGGCTGCGGCCGGGCCTCAACTACAACTTCACCGTCTTGGAGCTGGATGCAATGCTCCTGGAATTGTTCAAACGCGACCCCCATCATCCATTCACGCTGCCGAGGGGTGTCGTTCCATTGTGCAACAATTCTTCGCTTGACCGGATCCGCGCTATGATGCCGTTGTGCGATTCACACGGAATCGTTCCAACTTGGCAAGAGCCTGCGGATGATGTCGTGCAAGTGTTCTTCGACAACTTGGAAGAAGTGCCAGTCCACGCTGACGAGTAGAAGAGCCTCACCCGTGACACCGCCGACGAGGAGCTGCAGCGCATCGCCACTAGGGCGGAAGAGGTTGCGGCCGCAGCTGCCGCGGGCGCGTTCGGGTTCACTGTGGAGGAGGCGGAGGCGGCAGAGGCGGCAAACCTTGCCGAGCGCGCGGAGTTCATTGGCGAAGAAGAGCCTGCCGGCTCTGAAGCTGAGCCGAGCGAGGCCGGCGAGGAAGAGCCCGAGCCTTCAGAAAGCTTGCCGCAGGTGAAGCCCCCAGCCCCGCCAAGAAGGCGTCTTCGCAGGGGCGCGGACGTAGCGGGGCGGCAGCTGGGTCAACAGCCGTCGAGCTGTGCGACACGCTCTATCGCGGCAAGCAATGTTGCCGCGGGAGCGCCTCACGCAGCAGCGGCAACCGGAGCGGGATCTTCCCGGGCCTCCGCCACCGCCCCCGCCAAGCGGGCAAGGGATCCTACTCCTCCGCCTCGCCGCACCAGAGGGGAGCCGGACTTTGATCTTTCCGCGCTCAGCTCCGACGAGGAGGAAGAAGAGTAAGCTTCTTTGGTGCTCTTGTAGTTTTTCAACCTTGATGTTTTTATCTTGTATCTGACTTGCTTCAATCTGGACTGCTTTCTTTTCAGGACGCTGGCCCAGAGAGCGGCGAAGAGGCCCAAGGCCGCGGTGATTGTCATCGAAGATGACCCCACCGTGTCAGCAGGGGGTGGGTCTGAGACCACCTTGACGAACCCGGCAACCACTCCTCAAAGCAGCCCCCAGCGCAGCCCCCAGCGTAAGTTCATAGTTAGCTTTCCGCTGTTAGGCGCGCATGAGTGCTTTTTCCTTTGTTGATATCTTGCTTGTTGATTTGTGTAGGAGCAGAGCAGCCATATCAGGAGCGCCCGGAAGCTGGTCCCGAAGTGCCATCTGCCTCGTCTACGCCGCCAAGGGAGGAGTTCCCAGTAAGGGAGCGCTCTCCGGCAAGGGGCAGCACCGTCGATCCTGCGGCGGCTGAGACCACAACTGCAGATCTTGGCACAGGTAACTCACTTGTCCAAAAACATTCCCTTGGGTTCTTCTTCTTCTGATTTTCTTCTGTTGGATTTTTGATTGATTTTTCTCCCTTCTTCGTTCTTCAGACCCATCTGCTGCTGAGCCAATGGAGACAGAGGGCGCCGGCAAGGAAGGCGCGCATGGCAGCACTAACGACGACGCCGCCAACGAAGAAGGGGCCGGTGCTGATGAGACCGCCGGCGATGAGGCCGCCAAGGCTGCCGCCGCAGAAGCCGGCGAGGGGTCGGGCGATCGCACTAACGACCATGAGGCCGCAGGAGCGCCAGGCGCTGCGCCGACCGCCGATCCCTCCGTCGCTGCTGCGGGGCCGGGCTCCGAGGAGCCCCAACCCGGCGCCTACTTGAAGGCCGGTGACGATATCTTCATCAAGCTACCCTGGGCGTCGAGCTCCAGGGCGCCGGTCGAGGGGGAAACTTTCGATGGGGAGGTGCTCGCCTCTGCTGGACTATCGTTGGTCGACGCGCCCAGTAGCAGCAGTGGCGAGCCTGAGGAGGAGCAGCTGCTGCGGAAGCTGCTGTCACTCTACCGCGCCCGGCAAGCCAAGCTGGCTTCCCGGGAAGCGCTTGTCGCGAAGGAGGGAGTTGACATGGAGAAGCGCGCGGAGGAGCTCCGGGGCCACAATCAAGAAGCTCTCGGGTCCCTGGCACAGGAGCGAGAGTGACTCGACGAGGAGCGCACGACCTTCCTTCTCGAGAAGGCCGAAGCTGAGGAGGAACAAAGGCTGGCCGCCGAGAAGCAGTCCGCGCGAGAAGGTGAATTGGTGCAGCGGAAGGCCAACCTCGACAGCTACGAGGAGGAGCTCACCGAGCGCGAGCAAGCACTTGGCGGGGCGCTCAAGGAAGCAAAGGATGCTGCCGCGATCGCAGAGGCCGCCAAGAAAGAGCTGGAGGAGAAGGTGGCGCAGCTGGAGGCCAACATTGGGAAGAGCGGCGAGGAGCTTGCCGCGCTCAAGCGTGAGCGTGAGAAGGATGCTACCGCCCACGGTGAGCTGCAAGGTCTTCTCGCTGAGAGGGGCAAGGAGCTCAGCGCCGCCAAGGATTCCAATGCAGACCTGGAGCTGAAACTGGCCACGCTGACGCAGACGCTGGAGGCCGCCAAGGAGCGGGAGAAGACCTTGTCAGAGAAGGTCAAGGCTGACACGGCGCTGCTGGAGAGCATCGCAGTTACCCAGAACTCATTCAGAGATACTGTGGAGCACTGGACCGAGGGTCTGGTGAATATTGCTGCAGTCATCAACGAGGAGCTGGCGCAGCTGGGGATGGAGGACTTTGGGTATCTCTCCGACGAGAATCTCCAACCCAGCGCCAAGCTCAGCCTGTTCTTCAAGGGCGTGGCGACGGCACTCCAGCGGCTCCGGGAAAGGATCCCAAAGCAGTTGGCCGATGAGTCACGCAAAATCTGCGCCGGGGTTCTCCAGAAGTCGCTGATGAAGGTGGCCTGCCGCAATCCAGGCCTCAGCTTCACCAACGTCCTCAAGTCCTTGCCGCCAGACGCCGATCAGGACGCACTCAAGGCCCTTGTTGCACCCATTGTGGACAAGGTGATCGAGATCAAGAGGGTTGAGGGCGACCGCGTAGACTAGGCCGCCAATTTCTTCTTTTCCCTTGTCGCTGCTAATCATGTTATGAAAACAGTCTGTTAGAGCTGCGACAAGTTATCTTGTAATATAACTTTATTTCTGTTATCAATTGCTATGTTATTTCCTCTACTAGATTCCTTCCTTTGTATGTTTTTACCCTACGCTTCTAGGGAACTTGTCGGCGCAGGCACCCGAGCCGCGAGCGCTGAGTGCGGAACTTCAGCAGCCTGCTGGCGGCGCTGCTTCCGACAAGAAACCTTGTCGCGACTAGATGCAGCACACTTAAGTTGTTGAGCGGACTCGAAACAAAGTAAGGGCGCAACTAGCCACGAGTTGGTTCCTCCGCGCAGGGTCGTTCGAGGAAGATAACTCAAAAATTTAAAAACTGATTGCTCAAACTTTGGCAACTTAGCTTTTCTGTTGTTTGCTTCCCGGCAAGGCAAAACTTTGCTTGAACGACGCCTGGTCCATACCACAATCTTCTCCTTCCCCCCGGCAAACTTGTGTGCAACCAAACCTTCTTTTCCTTTGTTGAAAAGAAGAAAGGAGAGAAAATAATGATATGGAGCCCTTCGGCTCATTATTGCTTACCGGATGTAGGTGCTGCACAAAGTGTCAGATAACGCATGCAAGAAAGAAACTAATGCATGAAACGGACAAGTTGTGCGGAGCACATGGGGTTTTGTTTATGCACGGGATCTGCGCCCGGCTTTGTACAAAGGATTACATGCAACAGCGGCAAGACTTGTACAAAAGGTGGTTGCCGGAACGGGTTCCGGCAACCGCGCCCTACGGGAAAAATTTACGAAGATGTTCTATGTTCCAGGAGTTGCTCACCGGAATGCCATCTTCGGTCTCAAGGCAGACAGCGCCGGGCCTTGTGACTCGTTTCACCCGATAAGGGCCTTCCCACTTCAGCGTCAACTTGTTGGAATTCTTGGCGGACTGAACGCGCCGAAGAACAAGGTCGCCTTCCTCGAATCTTCTGGCCTTAACTTTGCGGCTATGGTAGCGGCGCAAAGCTTGCTGGTATCGAGCAGCTCGTACAGCAGCCTGAAGACGATCTTCCTCAAGGAGCAGCGCGTCGTCTTGTCGCAGCTGTTCTTGCTCAAGCTCATCATAAGCGAGCACTCGAGGCGATCCGTATACGAGTTCCCTGGGGAGAACTGCCTCCGCTCCATAGACTAGAGCGAAAGGCGTCTGGCCAGTGGCTCGATTTGGCGTCGTTCTGATCGACCAAAGAACCACCGGCAGCTCCTCGATCCAGTTTCTTCCGCACTTGTGCAGCCTGTCGAAAGTTCTGGTCTTGAGCCCGCGCAGCACTTCAGCATTTGCCCTCTCTGCTTGACCGTTGCTTCTTGGATGAGCAACAGAAGTGAAGCAGACCTTGGCGCCAAGGTCTTGGGCGTACTGCATGAAGGTGCGGCTCGTGAATTGTGTGCCGTTGTCGGTGATGATCCTGTTAGGGATCCTGAAACGGCAAACAATTGACCTGAAGAACTTGACTCCTGACTGTGCTGTCACCTTCCTCACTGGCTGCACCTCCGGCCACTTTGTGAACTTGTTGATTGTGACGTACAAGTACTCAAAGCCCCCGATAGCTCATGGGAAAGTGCCGAGGATATCGAGCCCCCAGACCGAAAATGGCCAGGATAAAGGGATCGTCTGGAGAGCTTGAGCTGGCTGGTGTATCTGTTTGGAGTGGAACTGGCATGCTTCACACTTGGTTACTTGTGCAGTTGCATCCTGGAGGGCTGTCGGCCAAAAGAAACCTTGCCGAAAAGCTTTGCCGGCAAGTGCCCTTGCGCCAATGTGATGGCCACATATGCCTCCATGTATCTCTGCCAACAGCTTTTGTCCATCTTCCCGGCAAATACACTTCAATTTCACACCGTTGAGTCTTCTTCTGTACAGTATGCTATCGACAAACTGGTACATACTTGACTGCCAGGCTACTTTTTCCGCTTCTTCTTGCTCTTCGGGAAGTTCTCATGTCTGAAGGAAATGGACAATCTGCTATGCCCATGCTGGAGCTTGTGGCTCGACAACAAGGACTAAAGGCAGATCTGCTGCTGCGGGAACATCCGCTTCTACGGCAAGGACTTGCAGCCCTGCCGGAGCTTGATGTTCCCCGGCAAGCTTGCCGGAGCAAAACTTGTCGGGAGCGTCTGCTTCAACGGAACAAACCATAAGGCTTGCCGGAGAAGACCGCCCCTCAGCATTCTTGGTGTTGATCTTGGGGACTTTCTTGGCGGCAGCTTCTGGGAGCTCTGCTAGAAAGTAGTCACCAGAAACCAACTTCCTCTTCTTGCTTTGTCCAGTTGATGGTGTTACGGATGGTTGAGTCAACTTGAGCACAAAGATCCCTGGTTCCACAGGTAACTTTAGTGCGGCGCACTTTGACAGGCCATCAGCAATGTCATTCTGAGCTCTTGGGATATGCTCCATCTGTAGGCCGTCAAGGTGCTCTTCTAGCTTCCTCACTTCATCAACATATGCTTCCATCAATGGACTCTGGTAGTTCTTCTTCACTTGGCGGACGACAAGCTGTGAGTCACCCCTGACAATGAGCTTCTTGATCCCAAGGTCTGCTGCGATTCTGAGACCGGCAAGCAATCCTTCATACTCTGCAGTATTGTTGGTTGCTTTCTCCTTGGGAAAGTGCATCTGGACTACGTACTTGAGGTGCTCTCCGGTGGGTGTGACAAGCAGCACGCCCGCACCGGCGCCTTGCAGCGAGAAGGCACCATCAAAGTACATCAGCCACTCTTTGCTTGCCTCTTTGATGGGGATGCTCGTCTCTGGAATTTCTTCATCTGGTGTTGGCGTCCACTCTTCTATGAACTCTGCCAATGCTCTGCTTTGGATAGTTGAAGTGCTCTCAAACTTGAGGCCAAAGCTTGACAGTTCCAGCGCCCACTCGACAATCTTGCCTGTCGCTTCTGGATTCTGCAGTATCCTTTTCAGCAGAAAGCGAGTGACAACTGTGATCTCGTGTGCTTGGAAGTAATGGCGCAGCTTTCTCGAGGCCATGAGGAGGCTGAAAAGCAACTTCTGCACACCAGAGTACCTTGATCTAGCCCCCTGTAGAAGGGAACTGACAAAGTAAACTGGACCCTGCACCATTCTCTTCTGCATCTTATCATGCTCCTGCGTAGATCCATCTCTGTCGGGATCAGAGCTTGTCGGCGAAGCCCCCTACTTGTCACTGGATGCATCTGCCGTGGTTGCTGGCTCATCATCTGCCTCCCTCTCCGCCACTAAAGCAGCACTAACCACTTGATTGGTTGCCCCTATATACAGCAGCAACTTCTCTTGCGGCTTAGGTGCGACAAGTGTTGGAGTGGAGGACAGGTATCTCTTCAAGTCCTGCAGCGCAGCCTCCGCCTCCGGAGTCCATTTCATTGGACCTGCCTTTTTCAAAATTTTGAAAAATGGTAGGGCGCGCTCAGCAGATCTAGAGATAAACCTGCTGAGAGCAGCCACGCAACCGGCAAGCCTTCGTACATCCTTGACGCGCTTTGGTGCTTCGATCTGCTCAATGGCCTTGATCTTGTCGGGATTGGCTTCAATTCCCCGCTGAGACACGAAGAACCCGAGAAGCTTGCCGGAAGGGACTCCAAACACGCACTTCTCGGGGTTAAGCTTGAGGTTGATCTTGCACAGATTTGCAAATGTCTCGTCTAAATCTTGAATCAGGGTCGCCCTGTCTTGCTTTTGACCACTATGTCATCCATGTAGGCTTCCACATTTCTGTGCATCTGCGGCTCAAAACGTGGTGGACTACCCTTGCGAATGTTGAACCAGCATTCTTCAAACCGAAAGGCATCCGTACGAAGCATTATGTGCCACACGGGGTGATAAATGCGGTTTTCTCTTCATCCTCTTCTGCCATGAAGATCTGATGGTATCCTGAGTATGCATCAAGAAATGAAAGCAAATCACATCCGGCTGTGGAATCAACAATCTGGTCTATGCGCGGCAAGGGAAATGGGTCTTTGGGACAAGCTTTATTAACATCAGTGAAGTCAATACAAAGCCTCCATTTCCCGTTAGCCTTGCGCACGACAACAGGATTGGCCAACCATGTGGGATGGAGCACTCCTCTGACAAGGCCTGCTGCTTCCAACTTCTTGATTTCTTCTGCGATGAATTCTTGGCGCTCCACTGCCTGTTTCCTGACTTTCTGCTTGACGGGCCGCGCATGAGGACAAACGGCAAGGTGGTGCACAATTACTTTCCTGGGAACACCGGGGATATCGGACGGTTGCCACGCAAACACGTCGACATTCGCCCGCAGGAAAGCAACGAGCGTGCTTTCCTATTTGGGGTCAAGAGTGGCGCTGATGGTGAAGGTACCACCAGTGCCGTCCTCCTTGGCGGGCACCTTCTTGGTCTCAGGTGGAGCTGCCATCGCCTTCTTACACTTGCCGGTGGAGCTCGATGGTGCGTCCTCGATGGTAGCGCAGCACTCCGAAGAGGTGCGCTTACCGGAGTGGGCATCAGAGCTCTTGCCAGACTTGATCTTCTTCTTCCCCCCGAGAGCTTCAGCGGCAAGTGTCTTGCGTTCTGCTGCGGCTGCTGCTTCCCGGTAGATCTTGTCGGCACAGATAAGAGCATCCTTCTTGTCGCCAGGGACAGAGATGCCACTTATCGGGCCTGGCAATTTCAGTACGTTGTACGCATAGTGAGAGGCTACCATGAACTTGGCGAGTGCCGAACGGCCAAGAATTCCATTGTAAGGTAATGGAAAGTCAGCAACATCAAACATGACCCTCTCAGTCCTGAAGTTCAGCTCGCTGCCAAATGTTACCGATAACGTGATCTTTCCCTTCGGCTTGCTCCTTCCCGGATTGATTCCTTGAAATGTACCGGTCTCTTCGAGCTTGCTGTCAGGGATCTGGAGTTTCTGGAGCACCGCGGAGATCAGATTGAAGCCGGCCCCGCCATCAACTAGCATCTTAGTGACCTTGAGGTTGCGGATTGTTGGTGAAACCAACATCGGCAAGCACCCGACCGCAGTTATGCGATCAGGGTGATCCTCAATGTCAAAAATGATAGGCGTGCTGGACCATTTCAGAGGCTTGCATGACTCGACGGGCGGTTCTGCTGCATTAACTTCCCGCACCCACTGCTTGAGCTGACGGTGCGAGGTATGCAGAGAAGCACCACCGTCAACGCACAGGACCTCTGTGGCTTTCTGGAACTCCTGCTCATCAGTCTCCTCATCATCCATGTCTTCATCGTCATCGTCATCTTCATCCTTGTCGCGGCCGCGGGGAGGTCTGTCTCCTTGTCGCTACTTGGCCTTGCCACGGCGTCCTCCTCGGCTGGGACGTTTCTTGCCGGATCCCCCAGCACCTTCCTGGGCCTTCTCCTTGTCGCGCCACTCGTATTCAGCTTTCTGTTGCTCAACAAGCTGCTCGACTTTCCTGCAGCTCTGGAGATCATGGCCCTTGGTATGGTGGATCTTGCAATACTGCTTGTTGGTGCCGTCCTGCTTGTCGGCGACCGCCACCTCCGCGGCAACCTCCTTGCCGGAGTCACCAGCTTTGGCTTAGTTGGTGCCACCACCGTTGCCGGACTACTCAACAACTAGCACCTCTTTGCCTTTCCTCTTCCTGTTGTTCCGCCGCTGGTTTTTCCTTGTCGGGGCAGCATCTTCACTGTCAGATCCTCCCGCTCCTACATTCTCTCCGGGGAGTCTCCTCCCTTCCTCAGCACGTGCACACTTGTCGGCCAGTGCATATAACTCACTGACGTCCCTGATCTTGCACATCGCCATTTCCTCTCGCATCCTGCGGTTCCGCACGTTCTGATGGAACGCGCTGATCACCGCGGCAGGGTGGACGTCTGGGATGTTGTGCTGCACACTGCTGAATCTCTGAATGTACTTGCGCAGGGGCTCTCCTTCCTTCTGGGCGAGCATATGAAGATCACTCTCCTGGCCATGAGGCTTGTGTCCGCCTGTGAAGGCGCCGACAAACCGATGGCACAGATCAGCCCAAGAGGATATGGAGTTGTCCGGCAAGTGCATGAGCCAGGATCTGACGTTGGGCTTGAGCACCAGCGGGAAGTAGTTGGCAAGGATCTTGTCATCCCGTCCGCTGGCAGCCTTCACCACGATGGTGTAGATGCTGAGGAACTCTGACGGATGCGTCTTGCCGTCGTACTTCTCCGGTACGTCTGGCTTGAAGTTCTTCGTGCTGGGCCACTGGACTTGCCGCAACTCACGAGGGAACGCAGGGCAACCTACCGCGTACGGCAGATCACCTAGTTCCCCTGGAGCATGCATGTCAATAGAGGGCCCAGCGCGCTTGTCGAATTGATGTCGCGCTTCTCTTTGGCGCTCGATGCGAGTTCGAGCGTCTTCTTGTTATCGATCATGAAGAATTTGGCGCTGATCGCGACGAGCTCGTGGATCCGACGATGTGGTGGAGTCGCTGTCGAGGTGGATCCGTCGAGTCGACAATCTTGGCCTTCGGGGCGGTGATTGCATGGTAGTTGCACTTCCACCCGTTTCGTCGCCCCCGGCTCGCGCCCGGCAACCCTACTACGGTGGCGACGCGCTCGGCCGCCATGGAGTGTCGCCGTTGGCGTAGCCGATGAGACTCTAAATGGTGGCCCTCCATTCGTCGATCTTGTCCGACGTCGGAGGGTAATCTAGGAGTAGTTGAGCTCGCGCCAAAGCTTGTGCTGGAGTGGTGGGTGGCAGTGGCGGACGGCGCGAGGAGCGGGACGTGCTCGGACTTCTAACTATGTTAGAAGGAGCAGTATCCCGTCCAGGCAACCGTGCCCCGCTCGTGCCAGCACGCTGGCATGCATGCTGGTCTTGAGCGCCCCGAGATCCACCAGCTTGGTCTTGGCCTATCACGCGTATGGCACTGCGAGTGCCATGACGCTGTTGATCTTGCGCCTCCTGAGAGTGGCGCGGAACATGTACAGTCGCCGAGGTTTGTGCAGCCTTGTCTTTGGACCTGGCAGCATCATAAGCTTCCTCGTCGACGTCCATTCTTCCTCCGGCGTCCATTCCACCACCCGTTTGCTCCAACGGTGGCGGAAGTGACGTGGACGGAGCGGCTGCAGCCGAAGTCTTCTTCTTCGGTGGCATGTTGATGAAGGGAATGAAGATCTAGCTCGTGTGAACGCCGGATCAGGTTCACGCAATCTCGACGCCCCCTACCTGGCGCACCAAAGATGTCGGGGAAACTGATCCACGAACACCTATGGGGCCGGCGGACCGAGCCCCTTTCGGTTCGGCGGGGGGCGGAGATCGCACGAAGAGCAGATCGAGGCGAAGCACACGAGCAGTTTACCTAGCTTCGGAGCTCTCCAGAGAGATAACACTCCTACTACTGCTTGTCTGGTTGTATTATGTTCTTGCTCGCGAGAGCTAAGTGTTTTCTGGCTTACGAATGAATCGAACCGAACCCCCTCTACGTTGTGCATGGGCCTCCTTTTATACGCTAAAGGGGTCACCGACAGGTGGCAATGCAGAGAAGGGTACAAATGTAAAAAGTGAGGTGGTTGGTACAGTTACTTGTACAGTGCACCCTACCTAACCCTGACGGCAGGGGACAAGGGCATTAAATGCCCGTCTGAGTCGCCCAAACAGTGCAGAAAAGGACCGTTAGGGGCGCCACCGTTCGCCATGATGGCGATCTTGTCAGCTTCGCATGCCACTGCGCACCGCTGGCTGCACAGCCTCCCGCCACGCGCGCCTGGGGAGGCCCCCCAGAGCGACACGTTGGTGGATGCGCTGGAGCGTGGGCACAGAGTGGCCGCCTGCCGCGGCAAGTGCCTTGCCGCTGCTGTTATCTTGTCGGGTCCGGAAGCTTGTCGCTCACCGGGCCTCGGGGTACCTTGGTTGGTCTTCCCGGCAAGCTCCTCTTGCCGGGGCCTTGTTGCCTTGCCGGAGCGCGTGGCGCGTCGCTGCAAGTTCCTTGGAGTGCCTTGGTTGGCCTTCCCGGCAAGCTCCTCTTGTCGGGGCCTTGTCTCCTGAGCTTAAATACTTTGTTCTTGAATGGCTCCAAGGGAACCACGGAGGATCTTGGCGTTCGCCCGGCAAGCCTTGCCGCGGGGTGCTGCAACTGCCCGTGCACAAGTTCGGGGTACTAGGGTACCCCTATTCTAGTACACCAACAAGTAATCCAAAAATCGTATGAAATTCATGAAACTAGGCATGCTATCATGGAGCGGCATACACATGCCGTGGGACAAATTTTCTCCCATTTGGGGCAGGTTTGGGTATATGCTTCTCACAAACCGGAGCTTCTCACCACAAGCATGATGGTTCTCGGTAGGGAACGTCCCACCTTTGGGTACGAAATGATATCCATTGCCTCTTATTGCTTTCATTTTTTTCTCATGTCAACATAGAACAACAGGAGTGTGTGTGAATTTTTGTGATTCTGGTGGGTTCGTTTGGACTTGTTTATGCATTAACTAAATTTTCAATGCATTTATGTGCATAATTCAATTTTGAACTACATACACATGCTCCGGTGCATATAAATTGGTTGAAAAATCAAATTTTTGTCCTTGGGTGCAAAATTAGGTCCCATGCAAGAAATGGCAATGAAATTCAAACACTAGGGCACCGTTGATTGTCGTCAAAATATTGAGATGCCTGGTTTTTAAATTCTAGTAAATCCAAAACTCATCTGAAATTCATGAAACTAGGCATGCTATCATGGAGCGGCATCAACATGCCGTGGTACAAATTTTATCCCATTTGGGGCAGGTTTGGGTATATGCTTCTCACAAAACGGATTTTCTCACAACAAGCATGATGGTTTTCGGTAGGGAAATTCCCACCTATGGGGATGAAACGATATACATTGGCTCTTATTGCTTTCAAAAATTTTTCTCATGTCAACATAGAACAACAGGAGTGTTGTGTGAATTTTTGTGATTTTTCGGGGTTCGTTTGGACATTTTTCTGCATTAACTGAGTTTTCAATGCATTTATGTGAATAATTCAAATTTGAACTACATGCACATGCTCCAGTGCATACAAATTGGTTGAAAAATCAAATATGTGTCCTTGGGTGAATTCTTAAGTCCCATGCAAGAAATGGGAATGAATTTCAAATACCAGGGCACCGTCGATTGCCGGCAAAACATTGAGATGCCCAGTTTTTAAATTCTAGTAAATCCAAAACTCGTCTGAAATTCCAGAAACATGGCATGCTATCATGGAGCGACATCAACATGTCGTGGTACACATTTTGTCCCATTTGGGGCAAGTTTGGGTATATGCTTCTCACAAACCGGAGCTTCTCACAACAAACATGATGGTTTTCGGTAGGGAACGTCCCACCTTTGGGGACGAAACGATATCCATTGCCTCTTATTGCTTTGAATTTTTTTCTCATGTCAACATAGAACAACAGGAGTGTTGTGTGAATTTTTGTGATTCTGGGGGGTTCGTTTGGACTTGTTTATGCATTAACTGAGTTTTCAATGCATTTATGTGCATAATTCAAATTCGAACTATACGCACATGCCCCACTGCATATAAATTGGTTGAAAAATCAAATATATCTCCTTGGGTGCATGCTTAGGTCCCATGCAAGAAATGGGAATGGATTTCAAACACCAGGGCACCGTTGATTGCCGGAAAAACATTGAGATGCCTGGTTTTTAAAATCTAGTAAATCCAAAACTCGTCTGAAATTCATGAAACTAGGCATGCTATCATGGAGCGGCATCAACACGCCGTGGTACAAATTTTGTCCCATTTGGGGCAGGTTTGGGTATATGCTTCTCACAAACCGGAGCTTCTCACAACAAGCATGATGGTTTTCGGTAGGGAACGTCCCACCTTTGGGGACGAAACGATATATATTGCCTCTTATTGCTTTCAAATTTTTTTCTCATGTCAACATAGAACAACAGGAGTGTTGTGTGAATTTTTTTGATTTTCCGGGGTTTGTTTGGATATTTTTATACATTAACTGAGTTTTCAATGCATTTATGTGAATAATTCAAATTTGAACTACATGACATGCTCCAGTGCATATAAATTGGTTGAAAAATCAAATATGTGTCCTTGGGTGCATGCTTAAGTCCCATGCAAGAAATGGGAAAGAATTTCAAACACCAGGGCACCGCTGATGGCTGGCAAAACATTGAGATGCCTGGTTTTTAAATTCTAGTAAATCCAAAATTCATCTGAAATTCATGAAACTTGGCATGCTATCATGGAGCGGCATCAACATGTCGTGGTACAAATTTTGTCCCATTTGGGACAGGTTTGGGTATATGCTTCTCATAAACCGGAGCTACTCACAACAAGCATGATGGTTTTAAGTAGGGAATGTCCCACCTTTGGGGACGAAACGATATCCATTGCCTCTTATTGCTTTGAATTTTTTTCGCATGTCAACATAGAACAACAGGAGTGTTGTGTGAATTTTTGTGATTCTGGGGGGTTCGTTTGGACTTGTTTCTGCATTAACTGAGTTTTCAATGCATTTATGTGCATAATTCAAATTTGAACTACACGCACATGCTCCAGTGCTTATAAATTGGTTGAAAAATCATGTGTCCTTGGGTGCATGCTTAGGTCCCATGCAAGAAATGGGAATGAATTTCAAACACCAGGGCACCGTTGATTGCCGGCAAAACATTGAGATGCCTAGTTTTTAAATTTTAGTAATCCAAAACTCGTGTGAAATTCATGAAACTAGGCATGCTATCATGGAGCGGCATCAACATGCCGTGGTACAAATTTTGTCCCATTTGGGGCAGGTTTGGGTATATGCTTCTCACAAACCGGAGCTTCTCACCACAAGCATGATGGTTCTCAGTAGGGAACGTCCCACCTTTGGGTACAAAATGATATCCATTGCCTCTTATTGCTTTCATTTTTTTCTCATGTCAACATAGAACAACAGGAGTGTCGTGTGAATTTTTGTGATTCTATGGGGGTCGTTTGGACTTGTTTATGCATTAACTGAGTTTTCAATGCATTTAAGTGCATCATTCAAATTTGAACTACATTCACATGCTCCAGTGCATATAAATTGGTTGAAAAATCAAATATGTGTCGTTGGGTGCATGGTTAAGTCCCATGCAAGAAATGGGAATGAAATTCGAACACCAGGGCACCGTTGATTGCCATCAAAACATTGAGATGCCTAGTTTTTAAATTCTAGTAAATCCGAAACTCGTCTGAAATTTATGAAACTTGGCATGCTATCATGGAGCGGCATCAACATGCCGTGGTACAAATTTTGTACCATTTGGGGCTGGTTTGGGTATATGCTTCTCACAAACCGGAGCTTCTCACAACAAGCATGATGGTTTTCGGTAGGGAACGTCCCACCTTTGGGGACGAAACGATATCCATTGCCTCTTATTGCATTCAATTTTTTTTCTCGTGTCAACATAGAACAACAGGAGTGTTGTGTGAATTTTTGTGATTCTGGGGGTTCGTTTGGACTTGTTTATGCATTAAGTGAGTTTTCAATGCATTTATGTGCATAATTCAAATTCGAACTACACGCACATGCCCCAGTGCATATAAATTGGTTGAAAAATCAAATATGTGTCCTTGGGTGCATGCTTAGGTCCGATGCAAGAAATGGGAATGAATTTCAAACACCAGGGCACCGTTGATTGCCGGCAAAACATTGAGATGCCTGGTTTTTAAATTCTAGTAAATCCAAAACTCGTCTGAAATTCATGAAAGTAGGCATGCTATCATGGAGCGGCATGAACATGCCGTGGTACATATTTTGTCTCATTTGGGGCAGTTTTGGGTATATGCTTCTCACAAACCGGAGCTTCTCACAACAAGCATGATGGTTTTCGGTAGGGAACGTCCCACCTTTGGGGATGGAATGATATCCATTGCCTCTTATTGCTTTCATTTTATTATCGTGTCAACATAGAACAACAAGAGTGTCGTGTGAATTTTTGTGATTCTATGGGGGTCGTTTGGACTTGTTTATGCATTAACTGAGTTTTCAATGCATTTAAGTGCATAATTCAAATTTGAACTACATTCGCATGCTCCAGTGCATATAAATTGGTTGAAAAATCAAATATGTGTCGTTGGGTGCATGCTTAACTCCCATGCAAGAAATGGGAATGACATTCGAACACCAGGGCACCGTTGATTGCCATCAAAACATTGAGATGCCTAGTTTTAAATTCTAGTAAATCCGAAACTTGTCTGGAATTCATGAAACTTGGCATGCTATCATGGAGCGGCATCAACATGCCGAGGTACAAATTTTGTACCATTTGGGGATGGTTTGGGTATATGCTTCTCACAAACCGGAGCTTCTCACAACAAGCATGATGGTTTTCGGTAGGGAACGTCCCACCTTTGGGGACGAAACGATATCCATTGCCTCTTATTGCGTTCAATTTTTTTTCTCGTGTCAACATAGAACAACATGAGTGTTGTGTGAATTTTTGTGATTCTGTGGGGGGTCGTTTGGACTTGTTTATGTGTTAACTGAGTTTTCAATGCATTTAAGTGCATAATTCAAATTTGAACTACATGCACATGCTCCAGTGCATATAAATTGGTTGTCAAATCAAATATGTGTCCTTGGGTGCATGCTTAGGTCCCATGCAAGAAATGGGAATGAATTTCAAACACCAGGGCACCGTTGATTGCCGGCAAAACATTGAGATGCCTGGTTTTGAAATTCTAGTAAATCCAAAACTCGTCTGAAATTCATTAAACTTGGCATGCTATCATGGAGCGGCATCAACATGCCGTGGTACAAATTTTGTCCCATTTGGGGCAGGTTTGGGTATATGCTTCACACAAACCGGAGCTTCTCACAACAAGCATGATGGTTTGCGGTAGGGAACGTCCCACCTTTGGGGACGGAATGATATCCATTGCCTCTTATTGCTTTCATTTTTTTCTCATGTCAACATAGAACAACAAGAGTGTTGTGTGAATTTTTGTGATTCTGGGGCTTCGTTTGGACTTGTTTATGCATTAACTGAGTTTTTTAATAAATTTATGTGGATAATTCAAATTTGAACTACATGCACATGCTCCAGTGCATATAAATTGGTTGAAAAATCAAATATGTGTCCTTGGGTGCATGCTTAGGTCCCATGCAAGAAATGGAAATGAATTTCAAACACCAGGGCACCGTTGATTGCCGGCAAAACATTGAGATGCCTGGTTTTAAAATTCTAGTAAATCCAAAACTCGTCTGAAATTCATGAAACTTGCCATGCTATCATGGAGCGGTATCAACATGCCTTGGTACAAATTTTGTCCATTTGGGGCAAGTTTGGGTATATGCTTCTCATGAACCAGAGCTTCACACAACAAGCATGATGGTTTTTGGTAGGGAACGTCCCACCTTTGGGGACAAAACGATATCCATTGCCTCTTATTGCTTTCTAATTTTTTCTCGTGTCAACATAGAATGATAGGAGTGTTGTGTGAATAATTTAAATTTGAACTACATGCACATGCTCCAGTGCATATAAATTGGTTGAAAAATGAAATATGTGTCCTTGGGTGCATGCTTAAGTCCCATGCAAGAAATGGGAATGGATTTCAAACACCAGGGCACCGTTGATTGCTGGCAAAACATTGAGATGCCTGGTTTTTATATTCTAGTATATCGAAAACTCGTCCGAAATTCATGAAACTTCGCATGCTATCATGGAGCAACATCAATATGTCGTGGTACAAATTTTGTCCCATTTGGGGCAGGTTTGGGTATATGCTTCTCACAAACCGGAGCTTCTCACAACAAGCATGATGGTTTTAAGTAGGGAATGTCCCACCTTTGGGGACGAAACGATATCCATTGCCTCTTATTGCTTTGAATTTTTTTCGCATGTCAATATAGAACAACAGGAGTGTTGTGTGAATTTTTGTGATTCTGGGGGTTCATTTGGACTTGTTTCTGCATTAACTGAGTTTTCAATGCATTTATGTGCATAATTCAAATTCGAACTACACGCACATGCTCCAGTGCTTATAAATTGGTTGAAAAATCATGTGTCCTTGGGTGCATGCTTAGGTCCCATGAAAAAATGGGAATGAATTTCAAACACCTGGGCACCGTTGACTGCCGGCAAAACATTGAGATGCCTGGTTTTTAAATTCTAGTAATCCAAAACTCGTGTGAAATTCATGAAACTAGGCATGCTATCATGGAGCGGCATCAACATGCCGTGGTACAAATTTTGTCCCATTTGGGGCAGGTTTGGGTATATGCTTCTCACAAACCGAAGCTTCTCACCACAAGCATGATGGTTCTCAGTAGGGAACGTCCCACCTTTGGGTACTAAATGATATCCATTGCCTCTTATTGCTTTCATTTTTTTCTCATGTCAACATAGAACAACAGGAGTGTCGTGTGAATTTTTGTGATTCTATGGGGGTCGTTTGGACTTGTTTATGCATTAACTGAGTTTTCAATGCATTTAAGTGCATAATTCAAATTTGAACTACATTCACATGCTCTAGTGCATATAAATTGGTTGAAAAATCAAATATGTGTCGTTGGGTGCATGCTTAAGTCCCATGCAAGAAATGGGAATGAAATTCGAACACCAGGGCACCGTTGATTGCCATCAAAACATTGAGATGCCTAGTTTTTAAATTCTAGTAAATCCGAAACTCGTCTGAAATTCATGAAACTTGGCATGCTATCATGGAGCGGCATCAACATGCCGTGGTACAAATTTTGTACCATTTGGGGCTGGTTTGGGTATATGCTTCTCACAAACCGGAGCTTCTAACAACAAGCATGATGGTTTTCGGTAGGGAACGTCCCACCTTTGGGGACGAAACGATATCCATTGCCTCTTATTGCATTCAATTTTTTTTCTCGTGTCAACGTAGAACAACAGGAGTGTTGTGTGAATTTTTGTGATTCTGGGGGTTCGTTTGGACTTGTTTATGCATTAACTGAGTTTTCAATGCATTTATGTGCATAATTCAAATTCGAACTACACGCACATGCCCCAGTGCATATAAATTGGTTGAAAAATCAAATATGTGTCCTTGGGTGCATGCTTAGGTCCGATGCAAGAAATGGGAATGAATTTCAAACACCAGGGCACCGTTGATTGCCGGCAAACATTGAGATGCCTGGTTTTTAAAATCTAGTAAATCCAAAACTCGTCTGAAATTCATGAAAGTAGGCATGCTATCATGGAGCGGCATGAACATGCCGTGGTACATATTTTATCTCATTTGGGGCAGTTTTGGGTATATGCTTCTCACAAACCGGAGCTTCTCACAACAAGCATGACGGTTTTCGGTAGGGAACGTCCCACCTTTGGGGATGGAATGATATCCATTGCCTCTTATTGCTTTCATTTTATTATTGTGTCAACATAGAACAACAAGAGTGTCGTGTGAATTTTTGTGCTTCTATGGGGGTCGTTTGGACTTGTTTATGCATTAACTGAGTTTTCAATGCATTTAAGTGCATAATTCAAATTTGAACTACATTCACATGCTCCAGTGCATATAAATTGGTTGAAAAATCAAATATGTGTCGTTGGGTGCATGCTTAACTCCCATGCAAGAAATGGGAATGAAATTCGAACACCAGGGCACCGTTGATTGCCATCAAAACATTGAGATGCCTAGTTTTAAATTCTAGTAAATCCGAAACTTGTCTGGAATTCATGAAACTTGGCATGCTATCATGGAGCGGCATCAACATGCCGTGGTACAAATTTTGTACCATTTGGGGATGGTTTGGGTATATGCTTCTCACAAACCGGAGCTTCTCACAACAAGCATGATGGTTTTCGGTAGGGAACGTCCCACCTTTGGGGACGAAACGATATCCATTGCCTCTTATTGCGTTCAATTTTTTTTCTCGTGTCAACATAGAACAACATGAGTGTTGTGTGAATTTTTGTGATTCTGTGGGGGTCGTTTGGACTTGTTTATGCGTTAACTGAGTTTTCAATGCATTTAAGTGCATAATTCAAATTTGAACTACATGCACATGCTCGAGTGCATATAAATTGGTTGAAAAATCAAATATGTGTCCTTGGGTGCATGCTTAGGTCCCATGCAAGAAATGGGAATGAATTTCAAACACCAGGGCACCGTTGATTGCCGGCAAAACATTGAGATGCCTGGTTTTGAAATTCTAGTAAATCCAAAACTCGTCTGAAATTCATTAAACTTGGCATGCTATCATGGAGCAGCATCAACATGCCGTGGTACAAATTTTGTCCCATTTGGGGCAGGTTTGGGTATATGCTTCACACAAACCGGAGCTTCTCACAACAAGCATGATGGTTTGCGGTAGGGAACGTCCCACCTTTGGGGACGGAATGATATCCATTGCCTCTTATTGCTTTCATTTTTTTCTCATGTCAACATAGAACAACAAGAGTGTTGTGTGAATTTTTGTGATTCTGGGGCTTCGTTTGGACTTGTTTATGCATTAACTGAGTTTTTTAATAAACTTATGTGGATAATTCAAATTTGAACTACATGCACATGCTCCAGTGCATATAAATTGGTTGAAAAATCAAATATGTGTCCTTGGGTGCATGCTTAGGTCCCATGCAAGAAATGGGAATGAATTTCAAACACCAGGGCACCGTTGTTTGCCGGCAAAACATTGAGATGCCTGGTTTTAAAATTCTAGTAAATCCAAAACTCGTCTGAAATTCATGAAACTTGGCATGCTATCATGGAGCGGTATCAACATGCCTTGGTACAAATTTTGTCCATTTGGGGCAAGTTTGGGTATATGCTTCTCATGAACCAGAGCTTCTCACAACAAGCATGATGGTTTTTGGTAGGGAACGTCCCACCTTTGGGGACAAAACGATATCCATTGCCTCTTATTGCTTTCTAATTTTTTCTCGTGTCAACATAGAGTGAAAGGAGTGTTGTGTGAATAATTCAAATTTGAACTACATGCACATGCTCCAGTGCATATAAATTGGTTGAAAAGTGAAATATGTGTCCTTGGGTGCATGCTTAAGTCCCATGCAAGAAATGGGAATGGATTTCAAACACCAGGGCACCGTTGATTGCTGGCAAAACATTGAGATGCCTGGTTTTTATATTCTAGTATATCGAAAACTCGTCCGAAATTCATGAAACTTCGCATGCTATCATGGAGCAACATCAATATGCTGTGGTACAAATTTTGTCCCATTTGGGGCAGGTTTGGGTATATGCTTCTCACAAACCGGAGCTTCTCACAACAAGCATGATGGTTTTCGGTAGGGAACCTCCCACCTTTGGGGACGAAACGATATCCATTGCCTCTTATTGCTTTCATTTTTTTCTCATATCAACATAGAACAACAGGAGTGTTGTGTGAATTTTTGTGATTCTGGGGGGTTCGTTTGGACTTATTTATGCATTAAATGAGTTTTCAATAAATTTATGTGGATAATTCAAATTTGAACTACATGCACATGCTCCAGTGCATATAAATTGGTTGAAAAATCAAATATGTGTCCTAGGGTGCATGCTTAGGTCCCATGCAAGAAATGGGGATGAATTTGAAACACCAAGGCACCGTTGATTACCGGCAAAACATTGAGATGCCTGGTTTTTAAATTCTAGTAAATCCAAAACTTTTCTACAATTCATGAAACTTGGCATGCTATCATGGAGCGGCATCAACATGCCATGGTACAAATTTTGTCCCATTTGGGGCAGGTTTGGGTATATGCTTCTCACATACCGGAGCTTCTCACAACAAGCATGATGGTTTTCGGTAGGGAATGTCCCACCTTTGGGGACGAAACAATATACATTGCCTCTTATTGCTTTCAAATTTTTCTCTCGTGTCCACATAGAACAACAGGAGTGTTGTGTGAAGTTTTGTGATTTTTCGGGGTTCCTTTGGACATTTTTATGCATTAACTGAGTTTTCAATACATTTATGTGCATAATTCAAATTTGAACTACATGCACATGCTCTAGTGCATATAAATTGGTTGAAAAATCAAATATGCGTCCTTGGGTGCATGCTTAAGTCCCATGCAAGAAATGGGAATGAATTTCAAACACCAGGGCACCATTGATTGCTCGCAAAACATTGAGATGCCTGGTTTTTAAATTCTAGTAAATCCAGAACTCGTCTGAAATTCATGAAACTTGGCATGCTATCATGGAGCGGCTTCAACATGTCGTGGTACAAATTTTGTCCCATTTGGGGCAGGTTTGGGTCTATGCTTCTCACAAACCGGAGCTTCTCACAACAAGCATGATGGTTTTCGGTAGGGATCGTCCCACCTTTGGGGACGGAATGATATCCATTGCCTCTTATTGCTTTCATTTTTTTCTCATGTCAACATAGAACAACAGGAGTGATGTGTGAATTTTTGTGATTCTGGGGGGTTTGTTTGGACTTGTTTATGCATTAACTGAGTTTTCAATAAATTTATGTGGATAATTCAAATTTGAACTACATGCACATGCTCCAGTGCATATAAATTGGTAGAAAAATCAAATATGTGTCCTAGGGTGCATGCTTAGGTCCCATGCAAGAAATGGGGATGAATTTGAAACACCAAGGCACCGTTGATTACCGGCAAAACATTGAGATGTCTGGTTTTTAAATTCTAGTAAATCCAAACCTTTTCTACAATTCATGAAACTTGGCATGCTATCATGGAGCGGCATCAACATGCCATGGTACAAATTTTGTCCCATTTGGGGCAGGTTTGGGTATATGTTCTCACATACCGGAGCTTCTCACAACAAGCATGATGGTTTTCGGTAGGGAATGTCCCACCTTTGGGGACGAAACAATATACATTGCCTCTTATTGCTTTCAAATTTTTCTCTCGTGTCCACAGGAGTGTTGTGTGAAGTTTTGTGATTTTTCAGGGTTCGTTTGGACATTTTTATGCATTAACTGAGTTTTCAATACATTTATGTGCATAATTCAAATTTGAACTACATGCACATGCTCTAGTGCATATAAATTGGTTGAAAAATCAAATATGCGTCCTTGGGTGCATGCTTAAGTCCCATGCAAGAAATGGGAATGAATTTCAAACACCAGGGCACCATTGATTGCTCGCAAAACATTGAGATGCCTGGTTTTTAAATTCTAGTAAATCCAGAACTCGTCTGAAATTCATGAAACTTGGCATGCTATCATGGAGCGGCTTCAACATGTTGTGGTACAAATTTTGTCCCATTTGGGGCAGGTTTGGGTCTATGCTTCTCACAAACCGGAGCTTCTCACAACAAGCATGATGGTTTTCGGTAGGGATCGTCCCACCTTTGGGGACGGAATGATATCCATTGCCTCTTATTGCTTTCATTTTTTTCTCATGTCAAGATAGAACAACATGAGTGTTGTGTGAATTTTTGTGATTCTGGGGGGTTTGTTTGGACTTGTTTATGCATTAGCTGAGTTTTCAATAAATTTATGTGGATAATTCAAATTTGAACTACATGCACATGCTCGAGTGCATATAAATTGGTTGAAAAATCAAATATGTGTCCTTGGGTGCATGCTTAGGTCCCATGCAAGAAAGGGGAATGAATTTCAAACACCAGGGCACCGTTGATTGCCGGCAAAACATTGAGATGCCTGGTTTTTAAATTCTAGTAAATCCAAAACTCGTCTAAAATTCATGAAACTTGGCATGCTATCATGGAGCGGCATCAACATGCCATGGTACAAATTTTGTCCCATTTGGGGCAGGTTTGGGTATATGCTTCTCACAAACCGGAGCTTCTCACAACAAGCATGATGGTTTTCGGTAGGGAACGTCCCACCTTTGGGGATGAAACGATATACATTGCCTCTTATTGCTTTCAAATTTTTCTCTCGTGTCAACATAGAACAACAGGAGTGTTGTGTGAATTTTTGTGATTTTTCGGGGTTCGTCTGGACATTTTTATGCATTAACTGAGTTTTCAATGCATTTATGTGCATACTTCAAATTTGAACTACATGCACATGCTCCAGTGCATATAAATTGGTTGAAAAATCAAATATGTGTCCTTGGGTGCATGCTTAGGTCCCATGCTATCAAGGAGCGGCATCAACATACCGTGATACAAATTTTGTCCCATTTGGGGCAGGTTTGGGTATATGCTTCTCACAAACCGGAGCTTCTCACAACAAGCATGATGGTTTTCGGTAGGGAACGTCCCACCTTTGGGGATGGAATGATATCCATTGCCTCTTATTGCTTTCATTTTATTATCGTGTCAACATAGAACAACAAAATTGTCGTGTGAATTTTTGTGATTCTATGATGGTCGTTTGGACTTGTTTATGCATTAACTGAGTATTCAATGCATTTAAGTGCATAATTCAAATTTGAACTACATTCACATGCTCCATGCATATAAATTGGTTGAAAAATCAAATATGTGTAGTTGGGTGCATGCTTAAGTCCCATGCAAGCAATGGGAATGAAATTCAAACACCAGGGCACCGTTGACTGCCGGCAAAACATTGACATGCCTGGTTTTTAAATTCTAGTGAATCCGAAACTCGTCTAAAATTCATGAAACTTGGCATGCTATCATGGAGCATCATCAACATGCCGTGGTACAACATTTGTACCATTTGGGGCAGGTTTGGGTATATGCTTCTCACAAACCGGAGCTTCTCACAACAAGCATGATGGTTTCTGGTAGGGAACGTCCCACCTTTGGGGACGAAACGATATCCATTGCCTCTTATTGCATTCAATTTTTTTTCTCGTGTCAACATAGAACAACAGGAGTGTTGTGTGAATGTTTGTGATTCTGTGGGGGTCGTTTGGACTTGTTTATGCATTAAATGAGTTTTCAATGCATTTAAGTGCATAATTAAAATTTTAACTACATGCACATGCTCCAGTGCATATAAATTGGTTGAAAAATCAAATACGTGTCCTTGGGTGCATGCTTAAGTCCCATGCAAAAAATGGGAATGAATTTCAAACACCAGGGCACCGTTGATTGCCGGCAAAACATTGAGATACCTGGTTTTTAAATCCTAGTAAATCCAAAACTCATCTGAAATTCATCAAACTTGGCATGCTATCATGGAGCGGCATCAACATGTCGTGGTATAAATTTTGTCCCATTTGGGGCAGGTTTGAGTATATGCTTCTCACAAACCAGAGCTTCTCACCACAAGCATGATGGTTTTCGGTAGGGAATGTCCCACCTTTGGGGACGAAACAATATCCAGTGCCTCTTATTGCTTTCAATTTTTTTCTCATGTCAACATAGAACTACAAGTGTGTTGTGTGAATTTTTGTGATTCTCGGTGGTTCGTTTGGACTTGTTTATGCATTAACTGAGTTTTCGATGCCTTTAAGTGCATAATTCAAATTTGAACTACATGCACATGCTCCTGTGCATATAAATTGGTTGAAAAATCAAATATGTGTCCTTGGGTGCATGGTTAAGTCCCATGCAAGAAATGGGAATGAATTTCAAACACCAGGGCACCGTTGATTGCCGGCAAAACATTGAGATGCCTGGTTTTTAAATTCTAGTAAATCCAAAACTCGTCTGAAATTCATCAAACTTGGCATGTTATCATGGAGCGGCATCAACATGTCGTCTTACAAATTTTGTCCCATTTGGGGCAGATTTGAGTATATGCTTCTCACAAACCGGAGCTTCTCACAACAAGCATGATGGTTTTCGGTAGGGAACGTCCCACCTTTGGGGACGGAATGATATCCATTGCCTCTTATTGCTTTCATTTTTTTCTCATGTCGACATAGAACAACAGGAGTGTTGTGTGAATTTTTGTGATTCTGGGGGGTTCGTTTGGACTTATTTATGCATTTACTTAGTTTTCAAAAAATTTATGTGGATAATACAAATTTGAACTACATGCACATGCTCCAGTGCATATAAATTGGTTGAAAAATCAAATATGTGTCCTTGGGTGCATGCTTAGGTCCCATGCAAGAAATGGGAATGAATTTCAAACACCAAGGCACCGTTGATAGCCGGCAAAACATTGAGATGCCTGGTTTTTAAATTATAGTAAATCCAGAACTTGTCTGAAATTCATGAAACTTGGCATGCTATCATGGAGCGGCATCAACATGCCATGGTACAAATTTTGTCCCATTTAGGGCAGGTTTGGGTATATGCTTCTCACAAACCGAAGCTTCTCACAACAAGCATGATGGTTTTCGGTAGTGAACGTCCCCCCTTTGGGGACGAAATAATATGCATTGCCTCTTATTGCTTTCAAATTTTTCTCTCGTGTCCACATAGAACAACAGGAGTGTTGTGTGAATTTTTGTGATTTTTCGGGGTTTTTTTGGACATTTTTATGCATTAACTGAGTTCTCAATACATTTATGTGCATAATTCAAATTTGAACTACATGCACATGCTCCAGTGCATATAAATTGGTTGAAAAATCAAATTTGTGTCCTTGGGTGCATGCTTAAGTCCCATGCAAGAAATGGGAATGAATTTCAAACACCAGGGCACCATTGATTGCCGGCAAAACATTGAGATGCCTGGTTTTTAAATTCTAGTAAATCCAGAACTCTTCTGAAATTCATGAAACTTGGCATGCTATCATGGAGCGGCATCAACATGCCGTGGTACAAATTTTGTCCCATTTGGGGCAGGTTTGGGTATATGCTTCTCACAAACCGGAGCTTCTCACAACAAGCATGATGGTTTTCGGCAGGGAACGTCCCACCTTTGGGGACGGAATGATATCCATTGCCTCTTATTGCTTTCATTTTTTTCTCATGTCAACATACAACAAAAGGAGTGTTGTGTGAATTTTTGTGATTCTGGGGGTTTGTTTGGACTTGTTTATGCATTAACTGAGTTTTCAATAAATTTATGTGGATAATTCAAATTTGAACTACATGCACATGCTCCAGTGCATATAAATTGGTTGAAAAATCAAATATGTGTCCTTGGGTGCATGCTTAGGTCCCATGCAAGAAATGGGAATGAATTTCAAACACCAGGGCACCGTTGATTGCCGGCAAAACATTGAGATGCCTGGTTTTTAAATTCTAGTAAATCCAAAACTCGTCTGAAATTCATGAAACTTGGCATGCTATCATGGAGCGGCATCAACATGCCATGGTACAAATTTTGTCCCATTTGGGGCAGGTTTGGGCATATGCTTCTCACAAACCGGAGCTTCTCACAACAAGCATGATGGTTTTTGGTAGGGAACGTCCCACCTTTGGGGATGAAACGATATACATTGCCTCTTATTGCTTTCAAATTTTTCTCTCGTGTCAACATAGAACAACAGGAGTGTTGTGTGAATTTTTGTGATTTTTCGGGGTTCGTCTGGACATTTTTATGCATTAACTGAGTTTTCAATGCATTTATGTGCATACTTCAAATTTGAACTACATGCACATGCTCCGATGCATATAAATTGGTTGAAAAATCAAATATGTGTCCTTGGGTGCATGCTTAAGTCCCATGCAAGAAATGGGAATGAATTTCAAACACCAGGGCACCGTTGATTGCCATCAAAACATTGAGATGACTAGTTTTTAAATTCTAGTAAATCTGAAACTCGTCTAAAATTCATGAAACTTGGCATGCTATCATGGAGCGTCATCAACATGCCGTGGTACAAAATTTGTACCATTTGGGGCAGGTTTGGGTATATGCTTCTCACAAACCGGAGCTTCTCACAACAAGCGTGATGGTTTTTGGTAGGGAACGTCCCACCTTTGGGGACGAAACGATATCCATTGCCTCTTATTGCATTCAATTTTTTTCTCGTGTCAACATAGAACAACAGGAGTGTTGTGTGAATTTCTGTGATTCTGTGGGGGTCGTTTGGACTTGTTTATGCGTTAACTGAGTTTTCAATGCATTTAAGTGCATAATTCAAATTTGAACTACATGCACATGCTCCAGTGCATATAAATTGGTTGAAAAATCAAATATTTGTCCTTGGGTGCATGCTTAAGTCCCATGCAAGAAATGGGAATGAATTTCAAACACCAGGGCACCGTTGATTGCCGGCAAAACATTGAGATGCCTGGTTTTTAAATTCTAATAAATCCAAAACTCGTCTGAAATTCATCAAACTTGGCATGCTATCATGGAGCGGCATCAACATGTCGTGGTACAAATTTTGTCCCATTTGGGGCAGGTCTGAGTATATGCTTCTCACAAACCGGAGCTTCTCACCACAAGCATGATGGTTTTCGGTAGGGAACGTCCCACCTTTGGGGACGAAACGATATCCAGTGCCTCTTATTGCTTTCAATTTTTTTCTCATGTCAACATAGAACTACAGGTGTGTTGTGTGAATTTTTGTATTTCTCGGTGGTTCGTTTGGACTTGTTTATGCATTAACTGAGTTTTCGATGCCTTTAAGGGCATAATTCAAAGTTGAACTACATGCGCATGTTCCAGTGCATATAAATTGGTTGAAAAATCAAATATGTGTCCTTGGGTGCATGCTTAAGTCCCATGCAAGAAATGGGAATGAATTTCAAACACCAGGGCACCGTTTATTGCAGGCAAAACATTGAGATGCCTGGTTTTTGAATTCTAGTAAATCCAAAACTCATCTGAAATTCATCAAACTTGGCATGCTATCATGGAGCGGCATCAACATGTCGTCTTACAAATTTTGTCCCATTTGGGGCAGGTTTGAGTATATGCTTCTCACAAACCGGAGCTTCTCACAACAAGCATGATGGTTTTCGGTAGGGAACGTCCCACCTTTGGGGACGAAACAATATCCAGTGCCTCTTATTACTTTCAATTTTTTCTCATGTCAACATAGAACTACAGGTGTGTTGTGTGAATTTTTGTGATTCTCGGGGGTTCGTTTGGACTTGTTTATGCATTAACTGAGTTTTCGATGCCTTTATGTGCATAATTCAAATTTGAACTACATGCACATGCTCGAGTGCATATAAATTGGTTGAAAAATCAAATATTTGTCTTTTGGTGCATGCTTAGGTCCGATGCAAGAAATGGGAATGAATTTCAAACACCAGGGCACCGTTGATTGCCGGCAAAACATTGAGATGCCTCTTTTTTAAATTCTAGTAAATCCAAAACTCGTCTGAAATTCGTGAAACTTGGCATTCTATCATGGAGCGGCATCAACATGCCGTGGTACAAATTTTGTCCCATTTGGGGCAGGTTTGGGTATATGCTTCTCACAAACCGGAGCTTCTCACAACAAGCATGATGGTTTTCGGTAGGGAATGTCCCACCTTTGGGGACGGAATGATATCCATTGCCTCTTATTGCTTTCATTTTTTTCTCATGTCAATATAGAACAATAGGAGTGTTGTGTAAATTTTTGTGATTCTGGGGGTTCGTTTGGACTTGTTTATGCATTAACTGAGTTTTCAATAAATTTATGTGGATAATTCAAATTTGAACTACATGCACATGCTCAAGTGCATATAAATTGGTTGAAAAATCAAATATGTGTCCGTGGGTGCATGCTTAGGTCCCATGCAAGAAATGGGAATGAATTTCAAACACCAGGGCACCGTTGATTGCCGGCAAAACATTGAGATGCCTGGTTTTAAAATTCTAGTAAATCCAAAACTCGTGTGAAATTCATGAAACTTGGCATGCTATCATGGAGCGGCATCAACATGCCATGGTACAAATTTTGTCCCATTTGGGGAAGGTTTGGGTATATGCTTCTCACAAACCGGAGCTTCTCACAACAAGCATGATGGTTTTCGGTAGGGAACGTCCCACCTTTGGGGATGGAATGATATCCATTGCCTCTTATTGCTTTCATTTTATTATCGTGTCAACATATAACAACAAGAGTGTCGTGTGAATTTTTGTGATTCTATGGGGGTCATTTGGACTTGTTTATGCATTAGCTGAGTTTTCAATGCATTTAAGTGCATAATTCAAATTTGAACTACATGCACATGCTCCATGCATATAAATTGGATGAAAAATCAAATATGTGTCCTAGGGTGCATGCTTAGGTCCCATGCAAGAAATGGGAATGAATTTCAAACACCAGGGCACCGTTGATTGCCGACAAAACATTGAGATGGCTGGTTTTAAAATTCTAGTAAATCCAAAACTCGTCTGAAATTCATGAAACTTGGCATGCTATCATGGAGCGGCATCAACATGCCTTGGTATAAATTTTGTCCCATTTGGGGCAGGTTTGGGCATATGCTTCTCACGAACCAGAGCTTCTCACAACAAGCATGATGGTTTTTGGTAGGGAACGTCCCACCTTTGGGGATAAAACGATATCCATTGCCTCTTATTGCTTTCTAATTTTTTCTCGTGTCAACATAGAATGACAGGAGTGTTGTGTGAATTTTTGTGAATTTTCGGGGTTCGTTGGGACATTTTTATGCATTAACTGAGTTTTCAATGCATTTATGTGAATAATTCAAATTTGAACTACATGCACATGCTCCAGTGCATATAAATTGGTTGAAAAATGAAATATGTGTCCTTGGGTGCATGCTTAAGTCCCATGCAAGAAATGGGAATGGATGTCAAACACCAGGGCACCGTTGATTGCTGGCAAAACATTGAGATGCCTGGTTTTTAAATCCTAGTAGATCGAAAACTCGTCCGAAATTCCTGAAACTTGGCATGCTATCATGGAGCAGCAACAATATGCCGTGGTACAAATTTTGTCCCATTTGGGGCAGGTTTGGGTATATGCGTCTCACAAACCGGAGCTGCTCACAACTAGCATGATGGTTTTCTGTAGGGAACGTCCCACCTTTGGGGATGAAACGATATCCATTACCTCTTATTGCTTTCATTTTTTTCTCATGTCAACATAGAACAACAGGAGTGTTGTGTGAATTTTTGTGATTCTGGGGGGTTCGTTTGGACTTATTTATGCATTAACTTAGTTTTCAAAAAATTTATGTGCATAATTCAAATTTGAAGTACATGCACATGCTCCAGTGCATATAAATTGGTTGAAAAATCAAATATGTGTCCTTGGGTGCATGCTTAGGTCCCATGCAAGAAATGGGAATGAATTTCAAACACCAAGGCACCGTTGATTGCCGGCAAAACATTGAGATGCCTAGTTTTTAAATTCTAGTAAATCCGAAACTCGTCTAAAATTCATGAAACTTGGCATGCTATCATGGAACGTCATCAACATGCTGTGGTACAAAATTTGTACCATTTGGGGCAGGTTTGGGTACATGCTTCTCACAAACTGGAGCTTCTCACAACAAGCATGATGGTTTTCGGTAGGGAACGTCCCACCTTTGGGGACGAAAAGATATCCATTGCCTCTTATTGCATTAATTTTTTTTTCTCGTGTCAACATAGTACAACAGGAGTGTTGTGTGAATTTTTGTGATTCTGTGGGGGTCGTTTGGATTTGTTTATGCGTTAACTGAGTTTTCAATGCATTTAAGTGCATAATTCAAATTTGAACTACATGCACATGCTCCAGTGCATATAAATTGGTTGGAAAATCAAATATGTGTCCTTGGGTGCATGCTTAAGTCCCATGCAAGAAATGGGAATGAATTTCAAACACCAGGGCACCGTTGATTGCCGGCAAAACATTGAGTTGCCTGGTTTTTAAATTCTAGTACATCCAAAACTCGTCTGAAATTCATGAAACTAGGCATGCTATCATGGAGCGGCATCAAAATGCCGCGGTACAAATTTTGTCCCGTTTGCGGCAGGTTTGGGTATATGCTTCTCACAAACCGGAGCTTCTCACAACAAGCATGATGGTTTTTGGTAGGGAACGTCCCACCTTTGGGGACGAAACAATATACATTGCCTCTTATTGCTTTCAAATTTTTCTCTCGTGTCCACATAGAACAACAGGAGTTTTGTGTGAATTTTTGTGATTTTTCGGGGTTCGTTTGGACATTTTTATGCATTAACTGAGTTTTCAATACATTTATGTGCATAATTCAAATTTGAACTACATGCACATGCTCCAGTGCATATAAATTGGTTGAAAAATCAAATATGTGTCCTTGGGTGCATGCTTAAGTCCCATGCAAGAAATGGGAATGAATTTCAAACACCATGGCACCATTGATTGCCGGCAAAACATTGAGATGCCTGGTTTTTAAATTCTAGTAAATCCAAAACTCGTCTGAAATTCTTGAAACTTGGCATGCTATCATGGAGCGGCATCAACATGCTGTGGTACAAATTTTGTCCCATTTGGGGCAGGTTTGGGTATATGCTTCTCACAAACCGGAGCTTCTCACAACAAGCATGATGGTTTTCGGTAGGGAACGTCCCACCTTTGGGGACGGAATGATATCCATTGCCTCTTATTGCTTTCATTTTTTTCTCATGTCAACATAGAACAACAGGAGTGTTGTGTCAATTTTTGTGATTCTGGGGGTTTGTTTGGACTTGTTTATGCATTAACTGAGTTTTCAATAAATTTATGTGGATAATTCAAATTTCAACTACATGCACATGCTCCAGTGCATATAAATTGGTTGAAAAATCAAATATGTGTCCTTGGGTGCATGCTTAGGTCCCATGCAAGAAATGGGAATGAATTTCAAACACCTGGGCACCGTTGATTGCCGGCAAAACATTGAGATGCCTGGTTTTTAAATTCTAGTAAATCCAAAACTCGTCTGAAATTCATGAAACTTGGCATGCTATCATGGAGCGGCATCAACATGCCACGGTACAAATTTTGTCCCATTTGGGGAAGGTTTGGGTATATGCTTCTCACAAACCGGAGCTTCTCACAACAAGCATGATGGTTTTCGGTAGGGAACATCCCACCTTTGGGGACGAAACGATATACATTGCCTCTTATTGCTTCCAAATTTTTCTCTCGTGTCAACATAGAACAACAGGAGTGTTGTGTGAATTTTTGTGATTTTTCGGGGTTCGTCTGGACATTTTTATGCATTAACTGAGTTTTCAATGCATTTATGTGCAATATTCAAATTTGAACTACATGAACATGCTCCAGTGCATATAAATTGGTTGAAAAATCAAATATGTGTCCTTGGGTGCATGCTTAAGTCCCATGCAAGAAATGGGAATGAATTGCAAACACCAGGGCACCGTTGATTGCCGGCAAAACATTGAGATGCCTGGTTTTTAAATTCTAGCAAATCCAAAACTTGCCTGAAATTCATGAAACTTGGCATGCTATTAAGGAGCGGCATCAACATGCCATGGTACAAATTTTGTCCCATTTGGGGCCGGTTTGGGTATATGCTTCTCACAAACCGGAGCTTCTCACAACAAGCATGATGGTTTTTGGTAGGGAACGTCCCACCTTTGGGGATGGAATGATATCCATTGCCTCTTATTGCTTTCATTTTATTATCGTGTCAACATAGAACAGCAAGAGTGTCGTGTGAATTTTTGTGATTCTATGGGGGTCATTTGGACTTGTTTATGCATTAACTGAGTTTTCAATGCATTTAAGTGCATAATTCAAATTTGAACTACATTCACATGCTCCAGTGCATATAAATTGGTTGAAAAATCAAATATGTGTCGTTGGGTGCATGCTTAAGTCCCATGCAAGAAATGGGAATGAAATTCAAACACCAGGGCACCGTTGATTGCCATCAAAACATTGAGATGCCTAGTTTTTAAATTCTAGTAAATCCGAAACTCGTCTAAAATTCATGAAACTTGGCATGCTATCATGGAGCGTCATCAACATGCCGTGGTACAAAATTTGTACCATTTGCGGCAGGTTTGGGTATATGCTTCTCACAAACGGGAGCTTCTCACAACAAGCATGATGGTTTTCGGTTGGGAACGTCCCACCTTTGGGGACGAAAAGATATCCATTGCCTCTTATTGCATTCAATTTTTTTTCTCGTGTCAACATAGAACAACAGGAGTGTTGTGTGAATTTTTGTGATTCTGTGGGGGTCGTTTGGACTTATTTATGCGTTAACTGAGTTTTCAATGCATTTAAGTGCATAATTGAAATTTGAACTACATGCACATGCTCCAGTGCATATAAATTGGTTGAAAAATCAAATATGTGTCCTTGGGTGCATGCTTAGGTCCCATGCAAGAAATGGGAATGAATTTCAAACACCAGGGCACCGTTGATTGCCGGCAAAACATTGAGTTGCCTGGTTTTTAAATTCTAGTACATCCAAAAATCGTCTGAAATTCATGAAACTAGGCATGCTATCATGGAGCGGCATCAAAATGCCGTGGTACAAATTTTGTACCGTTTGCGGCAGGTTTGGGTATATGCTTCTCACAAACCGGAGCTTCTCACAACAAGCATGATTGTTTTCGGTAAGGAACACCCCTCCTTTGGGGACGAAACAATATACATTGCCTCTTATTGCTTTAATTTTTTTTCTCGTGTCAACATAGAACAACAGGAATGTTCTGTGAATTTTTGTGATTTTCGGGGTTCGTTTGGACATTTTTATGCATTACCTGAGTTTCAATGCATTTATGTGCATAATTCAAATTTGAACTACATGCACATGCTCCAGTGCATATAAATTTGTTGAAAAATCAAATATCTGTCCTTGGGTGCATGCTTACGTCCCATGCAAGAAATGGGAATGAATTTCAAACACCAGGGCACCATTGATTGCCGGCAAAACATTGAGATGCCTGGTTTTTAAATTCTAGTAAATCCAGAACTCGTCTGAAATTCTTGAAACTTGGCATGCTATCATGGAGTGGCATCAACATTCCTTGGTACAAATTTTATCCCATTTGGCGCAGATTTAGGTATATGCTTTTCATGAACCAGAGCTTCTCACAAAAAGCATGATGGTTTTCGGTAGGGAACATCCCACCTTTGGGGACGAAACGATATCCATTGCCTCTTATTGCTTTCAATTTTTTTCTCGTGTCAATATAGAACAACTGGAGTGTTGTGTGAATTTTTGTGATTCTGGTGGGTTCGTTTGGACTTGTTTATGCATTAATGAGTTTCCAACGCACTTATGTGCATAATTCAAATTATAACTACATGTGCATGCTCCAGTGCATATAAATTGGTTGCAAAATCAAACATGTGTCCTTGGGTGCATGCTTAGGTCCCATGCAAGAAATGGGAATGAATTTCAAACACCAGGGCACCGTTGATTACCAGCAAAACATTGAGATGGCTGGTTTTTATATTCTAGTAAATTCAAAACTCGTCGGAAATTCATTAAACTTGGCATGCTATCATTGAGCGGCATCAACATGCCGTGGTACAAATTTTGTCCCATATGGGGCAGGTTTGGGTATATGCTTCTCACAAACCGGAGCTTCTCACAACAACATGATGGTTTTCGGTAGGGAACATCCCACCTTTGGGGATGAAATGATATCTATTGCCTCTTATTGCTTTCAAATTTTTTTCATGTCAAAAAAGAACAGCAGGAGTGTTGTGTGAATTTTTGTGATTTTTCGGTGTTCGTTTGGACATGTTTATGAATTAAGTGGGGTTTCAATGCATTTATGTTCATAATTCAAATTTGAACTACATGCACATGTTGTGGTAAATATAAATTGGTTGAAAAATCAAATTTTTGTCCTTGGGTGCATGCTTAGGTCCCATGCAAGAAATAGGAATGAATTTCAAACACCAGGGCACCGTTGATTGCGCGCAAAACATTGAGATGCCTGGTTTTTGAATTCTAGTAAATCCAAAACTCGTGTGAAATTCATGAAACTTGGTATGCTATCATGGAGCAGCGTCAACATGTCATGGTACAAAATTTGTCCCATTTGGGGCATGCTTGGGTATATGCTTCTCACAAACCGGAGTTTCTCACAACAAGCATGATGGTTTTCGGTAGGGAACGTCCCACATTTGGGGACGAAACGATATCCATTGCCTCTTGTTGCTTTCAATTTTTTTCTCGTGTCAACATAGAACAACAGGAGTGTTGTGTGAATTTTTGTGATTATGTGGGGGTCGTTTCGACTTGTTTATGCATTAACTGAGTTTTCAATTCATTTAAGTGAATAATTCAAATTTGAACTACATTCACATGCTCCAGTGCATATAAATTGGTTGAAAAATCAAATATGTGTCCTTGGGTGCATGCTTAAGTCCCATGCAAGAAATGGGAATGAATTTCAAACACCAGGGCACCGTTGATTGATATGTCCATTTTGCATCATGCTTTTATATCGATATTTATTGCATTATGGACTATTATTTCACTTTATGTAACAATACTTATGGCTATTTTCTCTTATTTTACAAGGTTTACATAAAGAGGGAGAATGTCGGCAGCTGGAATTCTGGGCTGGAAAAGGAGCAAATATTAGAGACCTATTCCGCGCAACTCCAAAAGTCCTGAAACTCCACGGAATATCTTAAAATAAATAAAGAAAAATCCTAGCAAAAGATGACGGCCAGGGGGCCCACACCCTTCTCACGAGGGTGGGGGCGCCCCCCCCCTAGGGCGCGCCCCCTACCTCGTGGGCCCCCTGGTGGCTCTCCGACGTCCATCTTCTCCTATATGAGGTCTTTCGATGAGAAAAAAAATAAGAAGGAACTTTTCGGGACGAAACTCCGCCGCCACGAGGCGGATCCAACCTAGAGCTCCGGCAGAGCTGTTCTGCCGGGGATACTTCCCTCCCGGAGGGGGAAATCATCACCATCGTCATCACCAACGCTCCTCTCATCGGGAGAGGGCAATCTCCATCAACATGTTCACCCGCACCATCTCATCTCCAAACCCTAGTTCATCTCTCGTATCCAATTCTTGTCTCAGAGTCCGGGATTGGTGCTAGTAGGTTGCTAGTAGTGTTAATTACTCCTTGTAGTTGATGCTAATTGGTTTATTTGGTGGAAGATCATATGTTCAGATCCTATATGCATATTATTACCCCTCTGATTATGAACATGAATATGCTTTGTGAGTAATTACGTTTGTTCCCGGGGACAAGGGAGAAGTCTTGCTAAGAGTAGTCATGTGAATTTGGTATTCGTTTGATATTTTGATAAGATGTATGTTGTCTAGCCTCTAGTGGTGTTATGTGAACGTCGACTACATAACACTTCACCATTATTTGGGCCTAGAGGAAGGCATTGGGAAGTAATAAGTAGATGATGGGTTGCTAGAGTGACAGAAGCTTAAACCCTAGTTTATGCGTTGCTTCGTAAGGGGCTGATTTGGACCCATATGTTTCATGCTATGGTTAGGTTTACCTTAATACTTTTGTTGTAGTTGCGGATGCTTGCAATAGAGGTTAATCATAAGTGGGATGCTTGTTCAAGTAAGAACAACACCCAAGCACCGGTCCACCCACATATCAAATTATCAAAGTATCGAACGCGAATCATATGAACATGATGAAAACTAGCTTGACGATATTCCCATGTGTCCTGGGGAGTTCTTTTCCTATTATAAGAGTTTGTTCCGGCTTGTCCTTTGCTACAAAAGTATTGGGCCACTTTGCTGCACTTTATTTACTTTTGTTACTTGTTGCTCGTTACAATCTATCTTATCACAAAACTATCTGTTACCACTTATTTCAGTACTTGCAGAGAATACCTTGCTGAAAACCGCTTATCATTTCCTTCTGCTCCTCGTTGGGTTCGACACTCTTACTTATCGAAAGGACTACGATAGATACCCTATACTTGTGGGTCATCAAGACTCTTTTCTGGCGACGTTGTCGGGGAGTGTAGCGCCTTTGGTAGGTGGAATTTGGTAATGAAAAATTTATATAGTGTGCTGAAATTTACTGTCACTTGTTACTATGGAAAGTAATTCTCTGAGGGGCTTGTTCGGGGTATCTTCACACCGTCCAGTAGAGCAAAGAGTTGCTCCTCAACCTACTGAACCTATTGAAAATGAAACTCCTTTTGAATTTCCTTCGGGTATGATGGAAAAACTGCTAGCTAACCCTTTTACAGGAGATGGAACAAAGCATCCTGATGAGCACTTAATATATGTGGATGAAGTTTGTGGATTATTTAAGCTTGCAGGTATACCCGATGATGTTTCTAAGAAGAAGGTCTTCCCTTTATCTTTGAAGGGAGACGCATTGATATGGTATAGGCTATGTGATGATATGAGATCATGGGACTATAAAAGATTGAAGTTGGAATTTCATCAAAAGTATTACCCTATGCATCTTGTTCATCGTGATCGCAATTATATATATAATTTCTAGCCTCGCGAAGGAGAAAGCATCGCTCAAGCTTGGGGATGCTTAAATCAATTTTATATTCAAGCCCCAATCATGAGCTCTCGAGAGAAATAATTATGCAATGTTTTTATGCTCGGCTTCCTGAAAACAATCGCACCATGCTCGATACTTCTTGTGCTGGCTCTTTTATGATGAAGACTATTGAATTCAGATGGAATTTATTGGATAGAATTAAATGCAACTCTAAAGATTGGGACCTCGACGAAGGTAAGGAGTCAGGTATGACACCTAAGTTTGATTGTGTTAAATCTTTTATGGATACCGATATTTTCCGTAAGTTTAGCACTAAATATGGTCTTGACTCTGAGATAGTAGCTTCTTTCTGTGAATCTTTTGCTACTTATGTTGATCTCCCTAAGGAGAAGTGATTTAAATATCATCCTCCCATAGAAGTAAAAGTAGCTGCACCTATTAAAGTTGAAGAAAAGACTGTCACTTATAATGATCCTATTGTTCCTACTTCTTATGTTGAGAAACCACCTTTCCCTGTTAGAATGAAAGATCATGCTAAAGCTTCAACTGTTGTTTGTAAAAACAATATTAGAACTTATACACCTCCTGATCAAGTTAAAGTAGAACCTAATATTGCTATTGTTAAAGATCTCTTGTCTGATAATATTGATGGGCATGTTATCCAGTTCGAAGGTGAAACTGCTAGAATTGCTAAACCTTGTGATAAAGATAAACATAGACCTGTGGTAGGCGTGCCTGTTATTTCTGTTAAAATAGGAGATCATTGTTATCATGGCTTATGTGATATGGGTGCTAGTGCTAGTGTTATACCGCATACTTTATATGAAGAAATTAAGAATGAAATTGCATCTGCTGAATTAGAAGATATTGATGTCACAATTAGACTTGCCAATAGAGATACTATTTCAGCAATGGGAATTGTTAGAGATGTTGAAGTCTTGTGTGGGAAAACTAAATATCCTGCTGATTTTCTTGTTCTTGGTCCCCCACAAGATAGCTTTTATCCCATTATATTTGGTAGACCCTTCTTAATACTGTCAATGCTACCATAGATTGCATAAAGAATGTTGTTACTGTTGGCTTGGATGATATGGTTCATGAGTTTAATTTCTCTAAATTTAGTAAACAACATCATGAGGAAGAATTACCTAGTAAGGATGAAATTATTGGTCTTGATTCTATTGCCGTACCTCCTAGTGATCCTTTAGAACACTATTTGCTAGACCATGAAAATGATATGTTCATGAATGAAAGAAGGGAAATAGATGAAGTATTCTTTAAAGAAGAACCTATGCTAAAACACAATTTGCCTGTTGAAATCCTAGGGGATCCTCCTCCACCTAAGGGTGATCCCGTGTTTGAGCTTAAACCTCTACCTGATAATCTTAAATATGCTTATCTTGATGAAAAGAAGATATATCCTGTTATTATTAGTGCTAAACTTTCAGAGCATGAAGAAGAAAGATTATTGAAAACTCTGAAGAAGCATCATGCTGCTATTGGATATACTCTTGATGATCTTAAGGGCATTAGTCCCACTCTATGTGAGCATAAAATAAATTTGGAAGCAGATGCCAAACCAGTTCGAAGTGGTAAGAAAAGAAATACTCAAACTTCTGGAGGCAGGTATAATCTATCCCGTTGCTGATAGTGAGTGGGTAAGTCATGTCCATTGTGTCCCTAAGAAGGGAGGTATTACTGTTGTTCCTAATGATAAAGATGAATTGATTCCACAAAGAATTATCACAGGTTATAGGATGGTAATTGATTTCCACAAATTAAATAAAGCTACTAAGAAAGATCATTACCCCTTACCTTTTATTGATCAAATGCTAGAAAGATTATGCAAACATACACACTATTGCTTTCTAGATGGTTATTCTGGTTTCTCTCAAATACTGTGTCGCCTAGAGATCAATCAAAGACTACTTTTACATGCCCTTTTGGTACTTTTGCTTATAGACGTATGCCTTTTGGTTTAGGTAATGCACCTGCTACCTTTCAAAGATGCATGATGGCTATATTCTCTGACTTTTGTGAAAAGATTTGTGAGGTTTTCATGGACGACTTTTCCGTCTATGGTTCCTCTTTTGATGATTGCTTGAGCAATCTTGATCGAGTTTTGCAGAGATGTGAAGAAACTAATCTTTTCTTGAATTGGGAAAAGTGCCACTTTATGGTTAATGAAGGTATTGTCTTGGGGCACAAAGTTTCTGAAAGAGGTATTGAAGTTGATAAAGCCAAGGTTGATGCTATTGAAAAGATGCCATGTCCCAAGGACATCAAAGGTATAAGAAGTTTCCTTGGTCACGCCGGATTTTATAGGAGGTTCATTAATGACTTCTCAAAAATTACTCGGCCTCTGACTAATTTATTGCAAAAAGATATACCCATTTGTCTTTGATGATGATTGTGTAGAAGCATTTGAAATACTTAAGAAAGCATTAGTCTCTGCACCTGTTGTTCAGCCACCTGATTGGAATTTACCCTTTGAAATTATGTGTGATGCTAGTGATTATGTTGTAGGTGCTGCTCTAGGCCAAAGAGTTGGTAAGAAATTAAATGTTATTCATTATGCTAGTAAGACTCTAGACAATGCTCAAAGAAATTATGTACTACTGAAAAAGAGCTTTTAGCAGTTGTATTTGCTTGTGATAAGTTCATATCTTATATTGTTGATTCTAAAGTAACTATTCACACTGATCATGCTGCTATTAAATATCTTATGGAAAAGAAAGATGCCAAACCTAGACTTATTAGATGGGTTCTCTTGCTACAAGAATTTGATTTGAATATTGTTGATAGAAAGGGAACAGAGAACCCCGTTGCAGACAACTTGTCTAGGTTAGAGAATGTTCTTGATGACCCACTACCTATTAATGATGACTTTCCTGATGAACATTTAAATGTTATAAGTACTTCTCGAAGTACTCCATGGTATGCTGATTATGCTAATTATATTGTTGCTAAGTTTATACCACCTAGTTTCACATACCAGCAAAAGAAAAAGTTTTTCTATGACTTGAGACATTACTTTTGGGATGACCCACATCTTTATAAAGAAGGAGTAGATGGTGTTATTAGACGTTGTGTACCTGAGCATGAACAGGAACAGATCCTACGCAAGTGTCATTCCGAGTCTTATGGAGGACACCACGCTGGAGATAGAACTGCACATAAGGTATTGCAATCTGGTTTTTTATTGGCCTACTCTCTTCAAGGATGCCCGTAAGTTTGTCTTGTCTTGTGATGAATTTCAAAGAATTGGTAATATTAGTAGATGTCAAGAAATGCCTATGAATTATTCTCTTGTTATTGAACCGTTTGATGTTTGGGGTTTTGATTATATGGGACCTTTTCCTGCCTCTAATGGATACACACATATTTTAGTTGCTTTTGATTACGTTACTAAGTGGTTAGAAGCTATTCCAACTAGTAGTGCTGATCATAACACTTCTATTAAAATACTTAAAGAAGTTATTTTCTCGAGGTTTAGAGTCCCTAGATATTTTAAGACTGATGGTGGTTTACACTTTATTCATGGTGCCTTCCGTAAAATGCTTGCTAAATATGATGTTAATCTTAGAATTGCATCCCCTTATCACCCACAGTCTAGTGGTCAAGTAGAGTTGAGCAATAGAGAGCTCAAATTAATTTTGCAAAAGACTGTTAATAGGTCTAGAAAGAATTTGTCGGGGAAACTGATCCACGAACATCTATGGGGCCGGCGGACCGAGCCCCTTTCGGTTCGGCGGGGGGCGGAGATCACACGAAGAGCAGATCGAGGCGAAGCACACGAGCAGTTTACCCAGCTTCGGAGCTCTCCGGAGAGATAACACTCCTACTGCTACTTGTTTGATTATCTTGTGTTCTTGCTCCAGAGAGAGAGCGTAGTGTTTTTCTGGGTTCCGAACCAGTCGAACCCCCCCTACGTTGCGCATGGGCCTCCTTTTATACGCTAAAGGGGTCACCGACAGGTGGCAACGCAGAGAAGGGTACAAATGTAAAAAGCGAGGTGGTTGGTACAGTTACTTGTACAGTGCACCCTACCTAACCCTGACGGCGGGGGACAAGGGCATTAAATGCCCGTCTGAGTCGCCCAAACAGTGCAGAAAAGGGCCGTTAGGGGTGCCACCGTTTGCCACGATGGCGATCTTGTCAGCTTCGCATGCCACTGCGCACCGCTGGCTGCACAGCCTCCCGCCACGCGCGCCTGGAGAGGCCCACAGAGTGACACGTTGGTGGATGCGCTGGAGCGTGGGCATAGAGTGGCCGCCTGCCGCGGCAAGCGCCTTGCCGCTGCTGTTATCTTGTCGGGTCCGGAAGCTTGTCGCTCACCGGGCCTCGAGGTACCTTGGTTGGTCTTCCCGGCAAGCTCCTCTTGCCGGGGCCTTGTTGCCTTGCCGGAGCGCATGGCGCGTCACGGCAAGTTCCTTGGAGTGCCTTGGTTGTCCTTCCCGGCAAGCTCCTCTTGCCGGGGCCTTGTCTCCTGAGCTTAAATACTTTGTTCTTGAATGGCTCCAAGGGAACCACGGAGGATCTTAGCGTTCGCCCGGCAAGCCTTGCCGCGGGGTGCTGCAACTACCCGTGCACAAGTTCGGTGTACTAGGGTACCCCTATTATAGTACACCGACAGGAGCCCTCGGGCCTGGGCCAGACACGGTGCCGAGCGCTATTGGGCCTGGCCCAAGACAGGGCATGGGCACACGCGGACTAGGCCACGCCGAATCTCGCTCCGTATCCACCGCGCTCTCCCCTAACGGCACGCGTTGAATGCGGCGTCGTGGGAGAGATCATGGGTGGTTCTTTATTCGGAAGGGCGAAACGTCCGCCCCGTCCCTCTTTATAAGCAGAGGAAACAGGGGCAGTTTGTTCCCCCTCGCTGGTTGCTACTACTCCATCTTCACGAACCTCCGCCGCTCCCCCCCCTTCTTCTCGAACGCCGTCGACCTCCCCCACCACCTCCGCCATGGCTCCGAAAGCCGACAAGGGAAAGGGCGTGAAGTCGGCCGAGGCGCAGCGGCTCGTGGCGCTGCGGAAGGAGCGGGGGATCTTCTCCCCCCAGCTCGGCACGAAGGAGCTGAGGGAGTACTTCTACCTCTTTTGGGCGACGGAGACGCGGGCGCATCCGCGCACGAGGGTACTCCCGACCGCTGCTTCGGAACTGGCTCCAAACGCCCCATTCTTCGCGCTGTTCTTCTATTGCGGGCTCTGCCCGCCGTTCTCTTGGATTTTTGATTGATTTTTCTCCCTTCTTCGTTCTTCAGACCCATCTGCTGCTGAGCCAATGGAGACAGAGGGCGCCGGCGAGGAAGGCGTGCATGGCAGCACTAACGATGCGCCGCCAACGAAGAAGGGGCCGGTGCTGATGAGACCGCCGGCGAGGAGGCCGCCAAGGCTGCCGCCGCAGAAGCCGGCGAGGGGTCAGGCGATCGCACTGATGACCCTGAGGCCGCAGGAGCGCTAGGCGCTGCGCCGGCCGCCAATCCCTCTGCCGCTGCTGCGGAGCTGGGCTCCGAGGAGCCCCAGCCCGGCGCCTACTTGAAGGCTGGCGACGATATCTTCATCAAGCTACCCTGGGCGTCGAGCTCCAGGGCACCGGTCGAGGGGGAAACTTTCGATGAGGAGGTGCTCGCCTCCGCTGGATTGTCGTTGGTTGACGCACCCAGTAGCAGCAGTGGCGAGCCTGAGGAGGAGCAGCTGCTGCGGAAGCTGCTGTCACTCTACCGCGCACAGCAAGCCAAGCTGGCTTCCCGGGAAGCGCTTGTCGCGAAGGCGGGAGTTGATATAGAGAAGCGCGCGGAGGAGCTCCGGGGCCACAATCAAGAAGCTCTCTGGTCCCTGGCACAGGAGCGGGAGCGACTCGCCGAGGAGCGCACGGCCTTCCTTCTCGAGAAGGTCGAAGCTGAGGAGGAACAAAGGCTGGCCGCCGAGAAGCAGTCCGCGCGAGAAGGCGAATTGGTGCAGCGGAAGGCCAACCTCGACAGCTACGAGGAGGAGCTCGCCGAGCGCGAGCAAGCACTTGGCGGGGCGCTCAAGGAAGCAAAGGACGCTGCCGTAACCGTAGAGGCCGCCAAGAAAGAGCTGGAGGAGAAGGTGGCGCAGATGGAGGCCAACATTGGGAAGAGCGGCGAGGAGCTTGCCACGCTCAAGCGTGAGCGTGAGAAGGATGCTGCCGCCCACAGTGAGCTGCAAGGTCTTCTCGCTGAGAGGGGCAAGGAGCTCAGCGCCGCCAAGGATTCCAATGCAGACCTGGAGTTGAAGCTGGCCACGCTGACGCAGACGCTGGACGACGCCAAGGAGCGGGAGAAGACCTTGTCGGAGAAGGTCAAGGCTGACAAGGCGCTGTTGGAGAGCATCGCAGTTACCCAGAACTCATTCAGAGATACTGTGGAGCACTGGACCGAGGGTCTGGTGAATATTGCCGCAGTCATCGACGAGGAGCTGGCGCAGCTGGGGATGGAGGACTTTGGGTATCCCTCCGACAAGAATCTCCAACCCAGGGCCAAGCTCAGCCTGTTCTTCAAGGGCATGGCGATGGCACTCCAGCGCCTCCGGGAGAGGATCCCAAAGCAGCTAGCCGACGAGTCGCGCAAAATCTGCGTCGGGGTTCTCCAGAAGGTGCTGATGAAGGTGGCCTTCCGCAATCCAGGCCTCAGCTTCACCAACGTCCTCAAGTCCTTGCCGCCAGACGCCGATCGAGACGCACTCAAGGCCCTTGTCGCACCCATTGTGGACAAGGTGAGCGAGATCAAGAGGGTTGAGGGCGATCGCGTAGACTAGGCCGCCCATTTCTTCTTTTCCCTTGTCGCTGCTAATCATGTTATGAAAACAGTCTGTTAGAGCTGCGACAAGTTATCTTGTAATATAACTTTATTTCTGTTATCAATTGCTATGTTATTTCCTCTACTAGATTCCTTCCTTTGTATGTTTTTACCCTACGCTTCTAGGGAACTTGTCGGCGCAGGCACCCGAGCCGCGAGCGCTGAGTGCGGAACGTCAGTAGCCTGCTGGCGGCGCTGCTTCCGACAAGAAACCTTGTTGCGACTAGATGCAGCACACTTAAGTTGTTGCGCGGACTCGAAACAAAGTAAGGGCGCAACTAGCCACGAGTTGGTTCCTCCGCGCACAGGTTTTCCGTACAAAGCAGGGTCGTTCGAGGAAGATAACTCAAAAATTTAAAAACTAATTGCTCAAACTTTGGCAACTTAGCTTTTCTGTCGTTTGCTTCCCGGCAAGGCAAAACTTTGCTTGAACGACGCCTGGTCCATACCACAATCTTCTCCTTCCCCCCCGGCAAACTTGTGTGCGAGGGAACCTTCTTTTCCTTTGTTGAAAAAAAAGAAAGAAGAGAAAATAATGATATGGAGCCCTTCGGCTCGTTATTGCTTACCGGATGTAGGTGCTGCACAAAGTGTTAGATAACGCATGCTAGAAACAAACTAATGCATGAAATGGATAAGTTGCGCGGAGCACATGGGGTTTTATTTATGCACGGGATCTGCGCCCGGCTTTGTACAAAGGATTACATGCAACAACGGCAAGACTTGTACAAAAGGTGGTTGCCGGAACGGGTTCCGGCAACCGCGCCCTACGGGAAAAACTTACGAAGATGTTCTATGTTCCAGGAGTTGCTCACCGGAATGCCATCTTCGGTCTCAAGGCAGACAGCGCCGGGCCTAGTGACTTGTTTCACCCGATAAGGGCCTTCCCACTTCGGCATCAACTTGTTGGAATTCTTGGCGGACTGAACGCGCCGAAGAACAAGGTCGCCTTCCTCGAAGCTTCTGGCCTGAACTTTGCGGCTATGGTAGCGGCGCAAAGCTTGCTGGTATCGAGCAGCTCGTACAGCAGCCTGAAGACGATCTTCCTCAAGGAGCAACGCGTCATCTTGTCGCAGCTGTTCTTGCTCAAGCTCATCATAAGCGAGCACTCGAGGCGATCCGTATACGAGTTCCGTGGGGAGAACTGCCTCTGCTCCATAGACTAGAGAGAAAGGCGTCTGGCCAGTGGCTCAATTTGGCGTCGTTCTGATCGACCAAAGAACCACCGGCAGCTCCTCGATCCAGTTTCTTCCGCACTTGCATAGCCTGTCGAAAGTTCTGGTCTTGAGCCCGCGTAGCACTTCAGCATTTGCCCTCTCTGCTTGACCATTGCTTCTCGGATGAGCAACAGAAGTGAAGCAGACCTTGGCGCCAAGGTCTTGGACGTACTGCATGAAGGTGCGGCTCGTGAATTGCGTGCCGTTGTCGGTGATGATCCTGTTAGGGATCCCGAAACGGCAAACAATTGACCTGAAGAACTTGACTGCTGACTGCGCTATCACCTTCCTCACTGGCTGCACTTCCGGCCACTTTGTGAACTTGTCGATTGCGACGTACAAGTACTCAAAGCCCCGGACAGCTCGGGGGAAAGATCCAAGGATATCGAGCCCCCAGACCGAAAATGGCCAGGATAAAGGGATCGTTTGGAGAGCTTGAGCTGGCTGGTGTATCTGTTTGGAGTGGAACTGGCACGCTTCACACTGGGTTACTTGTGTAGTTGCATCCTGGAGGGCTGTCGGCCAAAAGAAACCTTGCCGGAAAGCTTTGCCGGCAAGTGCTCTTGCGCCAATGTGGTGGCCACATATGCCTCCATGTATCTTTGCCAACAGCTTTTGTCCATCTTCCCGGCAAATACACTTCAATTTCACACCGTTGAGTCTTCTTCTGTACAGTATGCTATCGACAAACTGGTACATACTTGACTGCCGGGCTACTTTTTCCGCTTCTTCTTGCTCTTCGGGAAGTTCTCCTATCTGAAGGAAATGGACAATCTGTTGTGCCCATGCTGGAGCTTGTGGCTCGACAACAAGGACTAAAGGCACATCTGCTGCTGCAGGAACATCCGCTTCTACGGCAAGGACTTGCGGCCCTGCCGGAGCTTGATGTTCCCCGGCAAGCTTGCCGGAGCAAAACTTGTCGGGAGCGTCTACTTCAACGGAACAAACCATAAGGCTTGCCGGAGCAGACTGCCCCTCAGCATCCTTGGTGTTGATCTTGGGGACTTTCTTGGCGGCGGCTTCGGGGAGCTCTGCCGGAAAGTAGTCACCAGAAACCAACTTCCTCTTCTTGCTTTGTCCAGTTGATGGTGTTACGGATGGTTGAGTCAACTTGAGCACAAAGATCCCTGGTTCCACAGGTAACTTTAGTGCGGCGCACTTTGACAGGCCATCAACAATGTCATTCTGAGCTCTTGGGATATGCTCCATCTGTAGGCCGTCAAAGTGCTCTTCTAGCTTCCTCACTTCATCAACATATGCTTCCATCAATGGACTCTGGTAGTTCTTGTTCACTTGGCGGACGACAAGCTGTGAGTCACCCCTGACAATGAGCTTCTTGATCCCAAGGTCTGCTGCGATTCTGAGACCGGCAAGCAATCCTTCATACTCTGCAGTATTGTTGGTTGCTTGCTCCTTGGGAAAGTGCATCTGGACTACGTACTTGAGGTGCTCTCCGGTGGGCGCGACAAGCAGCATGCCCGCACCGGCGCCTTGCAGCGAGAAGGCACCATCAAAGTACATCAGCCACTCTTTGCTTGCCTCTTTGACGGGGATGCTCGTCTCTAGAATTTCTTCATCTGGTGTTGGCGTCCATTCTGCTATGAACTCTGCCAATGCTCTGCTTTGGATAGTTGAAGTGCTCTCAAACTTGAGGCCAAAGCTTGACAGTTCCAGCGCCCACTCGACAATCCTGCCGGTCGCTTCTGGATTTTGCAGTATCCTCTTTAGCGGAAAGCGAGTGACGACTGTGATCTCATGTGCTTGGAAGTAATGGCGCAGCTTTCTCGAGGCCATGAGGAGGCCGAAAAGCAACTTATGCACACCAGAGTACCTTGATCTAGCCCCCTGTAGAAGGGAACTGACAAAGTAAACTGGACGCTGAACCATTCTCTTCTGCATCTTATCATGCTCCTGCGCAGATCCATCTCTGTCGGGACCAGAGCTTGTCGGCGAAGCCCCTTGCTTGTCGCTGGATGCATCTGCCGTGGTTGCTGGCTCATCATTTGCCTCCCTCTCCGCCACTAACGCAGCACTAACCACTTGATTGGTTGCCGCTATATACAGCAGCAACTTCTCTTGCGGCTTAGGTGCGACAAGTGTTGGAGTGGAGGACAGGTATCTCTTCAAGTCCTGCAGCGCAGCCTCCGCCTCCGGAGTCCATTTCATTGGACCTGCCTTTTTCAAAATTTTGAAAAATGGCAGGGCACGCTTAGCAGATCTAGAGATAAACCTGCTGAGAGCAGCCACGCAATCGGCAAGCCTTCGTACATCCTTGACGCGCTTTGGTGCTTCGATCTGCTCAATGGCCTTGATCTTGTCGGGATTGGCTTCAATTCCCCGCTGAGACACGAAGAACCCGAGAAGCTTGCCGGAAGGGACTCCAAACACGCACTTCTCGGGGTTAAGCTTGAGGTTGATCTTGCGCAGATTTGCAAATGTCTTGTCTAAATCTTGAATCAGGGTCGCCCTGTTCTTGCTCTTGACCACTATGTCATCCATGTAGGCTTCCACATTTCTGTGCATCTGCGGCTCAAAAGCGTGGTGGACTACCCTTGCGAATGTTGAACCAGCATTCTTCAAACCGAAAGGCATCCGTACGAAGCAGTACGTGCCACACGCGGTGATAAATGCGGTTTTCTCTTCATCCTCTTCTGCCATGAAGATCTGATGGTATCCTGAGTATGCATCAAGAAATGAAAGCAAATCACATCTGGCTGTGGAGTCAACAATCTGGTCAATGCGCGGCAAGGGAAATGGGTCTTTGGGACAAGCTTTATTAACTTCAGTGAAGTCAATACAAAGCCTCCGTTTCCTGTTAGCCTTGCGCACGACAACAGGATTGGCCAACCACGTGGGATGGAGCACTCCTCTGACAAGGCCTGCTGCTTCCAACTTCTTGATTTCTTCTGGGATGAATTCTTGGCGCTCCACTGCCTGTTTCCTGACTTTCTGCTTGACGGGCCGCGCATGAGGACAGACGGCAAGGTGGTGCTCAATTACTTTCCTGGGAACACCGGGGATATCAGACGGTTGCCACGAAAACACGTCGACATTCGCCCGCAGGAAAGCAACGAGCGCGCTTTCCTATTTGGGGTCAAGAGTGGCGCTGATGGTGAAGGTACCACCAGTGCCGTCCTCCTTGGCGGACACCTTCTTGGTCTCAGGTGGAGCTGCCATTGCCTTCTTACACTTACCGGTGGAGCTCGATGGTGCGTCCTCGACGGTAGCGCAGCACTCCGAAGAGGTGCGCTTGCCGGAGTGGGCATCAGAGCTCTTGCCGGACTTGGTCTTCTTCTTCCCCCCGGGAGCTTCAGCGGCAAGTGTCTTGCATTCTGCTGCGGCTGCTGCTTCCCGGTAGATCTTGTCGGCACAGATAAGAGCATCCTTCTTGTCGTCAGGGACAGAGATGACACTTATCGGGCCTGGTATTTTCAGTACGTTGTATGCATAGTGAGAGGCTGCCATGAACTTGGCGAGTGCCGGACGGCCAAGGATTTCCATTGTAAGGTAATTGAAAGTCAGCAATATCAAACGTGACCCTCTCAGTCCTGAAGTTCAGCTCGCTGCCAAATGTTACCGGCAACGTGATCTTTCCCTTCGGCTTGCTCCTTCCCGGGTTGATTCCTTGAAATGTACCGGTCTCTTCGAGCTCGCTGTCAGGGATCTGGAGTTTCTGGAGCACTGCGGAGGAGATCAGGTTCAAGCCGGCCCCACCGTCAACTAGCATCTTAGTGACCTTGAGGTTGCGGATTGTTGGTGACACCAACATCGGCAAGCACCCGACTGCAGTTATGCGATCAGGGTGGTCCTCAATATCAAAGATGATAGGCGTGCTGGACCATTTTAGAGGCTTGCGTGACTCGACGGGTGGTTCTGCTGCATTAACTTCCCACACCCACTGCTTGAGCTGACGGTGCGAGGTATGCAGAGAAGCACCACCGTCAACGCACAAGACCTCTGTGGCTTTCTGGAACTCCTGCTCATCAGTCTCCTCATCATCCATGTCTTCATCTTCGTCGTCATCTTCATCCTTGTCGCGGCCACGAGGAGGTCTGTCTCCTTGCCGCTGCTTGGCCTTGCCGCGGCGTCCTCCTCGGCCGGGACGTTTCTTGCCGGATCCCCCAGCACCTTCCTGGGCCTTCTCCTTGTCGCGCCGCTCGTATTCAGCTTTCTGTTGCTCAACAAGCTGCTCGACTTTTTTGCAGCTCTGGAGATCATGGCCCTTGGTGCGGTGGATCTTGCAATACTGCTTGTTGGTGCCGTCCTGCTTGTCGGCGATCGCCACCTCCGCGGAAACCTCCTTGCCGGAGTCACCAGCTTTGGTTTTCTTGGCGCCACCACCGTTGCCGGACTGCTCAACAACTAGCACCTCTTTGCCTTTCCTCTTCCTGTTGTTCTGCCGCCGGTTTTTCCTTGCCGGGGCAGCATCTTCACTGTCAAATCCTCCCGCTCCTACATTCTCTCCGGGGAGTCTCCTCCCTTCCTCAGCATGTGCACACTTGTCGGCCAGTGCATATAACTCACTGACGTCCCTGATCTTGCGCATCGCCATTTCCTCCCGCATCCTGCGGTTTCGCATGTTCTGATGGAACGCGCTGATCACCACGGCAGGGTGGACGTCTGGGATGTTGTGATGCACACTGCTGAATCTCTGAATGTACTTGCGCAGGGGCTCTCCTTCCTTCTGGGCGAGCAGATGAAGATCACTCTCCTGGCCATGAGGCTTGTGTCCGCCTGTGAAGGCGCTGACAAACTGATGGCACAGATCAGCCCAAGAGGATACGGAGTTGTCCGGCAAGTGCATGAGCCAGGATCTGACGTTGGGCTTGAGCACCAGCAGGAAGTACTTGGCAAGGATCTTGTCATCCCGTCCCCCGGCAGCCTGCACCGCAATGGTGTAGATGCTGAGGAACTCCGACGGATGCGTCTTGCGGTCGTACTTCTCCGGTACATCTGGCTTGAAGTTCTTCGTGCTGGGCCACTGGACTTGCCGCAGCTCACGAGTGAACGCAGGGCAACCTTCCGCGTACGGCAGATCGCCTGGTTCCCCTGGCGCATGCATGTCAACAGACGGCCCAGCGCGCTTGTCAGATTGACGTCGCGCTTCTCTTCGGCGCTCGATGCGAGTTCGAGCGTCTTCTTGTTGTCGATCATGAAGAACTTAGCGCTGATCGCGACGAGCTCGTGGATCCGACGATGCGGTGGAGTCGCTGTCGAGGTGGATCCGGCGAGTCAGCGATCTTGGCCTTCGGGGTGGTGATTGCATGGTAATTGCACCTCCACCCGTTTCGTCGCCACCGGCTCGCGCTCGGCAACCCTGCCGCGGCGGCGACGCACTCGGCCGCCGTGGAGTGTCGCCGTTGGCGTAGCCGATGAGACTCTGAATGGTGGCCCTCCATTCGTCGATCTTGTCCGACGTTGGAGGGTAATCTAGGAGTAGTTGAGCTCGCGCCAAAGCTTCTGCTGGAGTGGTGGGTGGCAGTGGCGGACGACGCGAGGAGCAGGACGTGCTCGGACTTCTAAAGATGTTAGAAGGAGCAGTATCCCGTCCAAGCGACCGTGCCCCGCTCGTGCCAGCACGCTGGCGTGCATGCTGTTCTTGAGCGCCCCGAGATCCACCAGCTTGGTCTTGGCCTATCATGCGTATGGCACTGTGAGTGCCATGACGCTGTTGGTCTTGCGCCTCCTGAGAGTGGCGCGCAACATGTACAGTCGCCGAGGTTTGTGCAGCCTTGTTATTGGACCTGGCAGCATCATAAGCTTCCTCGTCGACGTCCATTCTTCCGCCGGCGTCCATTCCACCACCCGTTTGCTCCAACGGTGGCGGAAGTGACGTGGACGGAGCGGTTGCCGCCGAAGTCTTCTTCTTCGGTGGGATGTTGATGAAGGGAATGAAGATCTAGCTCGTGTGAACGCCGGATCAGGTTCACACAATCTCGACGCCCCCAACCTGGCACGCCAAAGATGTCGGGGAAACTGATCCACGAACATCTATGGGGCCGGTGGACCGAGCCCCTTTCGGTTCGGCGGGGGGCGGAGATCACACGAAGAGCAGATCGAGGCGAAGCACACGAGCAGTTTACCCAGCTTCGGAGCTCTCCGGAGAGATAACACACCTACAGCTGCTTGTTTGATTATCTTGTGTTCTTTCTCCAGAGAGAGAGCGTAGTGTTTTTCTGGGTTCCGAACCAGTCGAACCCCCCCTACGTTGCACATGGGCCTCCTTTTATACGCTAAAGGGGTCACCGACAGGTGGCAACGCAGAGAAGGGTACAAATGTAAAAAGTGAGGTGGTTGGTACAGTTACTTGGACAGTGCACCCTACCTAACCCTGACGGCAGGGGACAAGGGCATTAAATGCCCGTCTGAGTCGCCCAAACAGTGCAGAAAAGGACCGTTAGGGGCGCCACCGTTCGCCACGATGGCGATCTTATCAGCTTCGCATGCCACTGCGCACCGCTGGCTGCACAGCCTCCCGCCACACGCGCCTGGAGAGGCCCCAAGAGCGACACGTTGGTGGATGCGCTCGAGCGTGGGCACAGAGTGGCCGCCTGCCGCGGCAAGCGCCTTGCCGCTGCTGTTATCTTGTCGGGTCCGGAAGCTTGTCGCTCACCGGGCCTCGAGGTACCTTGGTTGGTCTTCCCGGCAAGCTCCTCTTGCCGGGGCCTTGTTGCCTTGCCGGAGCGCATGGCGCATCGCGGCAAGTTCCTTGGAGTTCCTTGGTTGGCCTTCCCGGCAAGCTCCTCTTGCCGGGGCCTTGTCTCCTGAGCTTAAATACTTTGTTCTTGAATGGCTCCAAGGGAACCACGGAGGATCTTGGCGTTCGCCCGGCAAGCCTTGCCGCGGGGTGCTGCAACTGCCCGTGCACAAGTTCGGGGTACTAGGGTACCCCTATTCTAGTACACTGCCTGGGTGGCCTAGTCTGCGCGATCGCCCTCAACCCTCTTGATCTCGCTCACCTTGTCCACAATGGGTGCGACAAGGGCCTTGAGTGCGTCCCGATCGGCGTCTGGCGGCAAGGACTTGAGGACGTTGGTGAAGCTGAGGCCTGGATTGCGGAAGGCCACCTTCATCATCACCTTCTGGAGAACCCCGACGCAGATTTTGCGCGACTCGTCAGCCAGCTGCTTTGGGATCCTCTCCCGGAGCCGCTGGAGTGCCGTCGCCACGCCCTTGAAGAACAGGCTGAGCTTGGCGCTGGGTTGGAGATTCTCGTCGGAGGGATACCCAAAGTCCTCCATCCCCAGCTGCGCCAGCTCCTTGTCGATGACTGCGGAAATATTCACCAGACCCTCGGTCCAGTGCTCCACAGTATCTCTGAATGAGTTCTGGGTAACTGCGATGCTCTCCAGCAGCGCCTTGTCAGCCTTGACCTTCTCCGACAAGGTCTTCTCCCGCTCCTTGGCGTCGTCCAGCGTCTGCGTCAGCGTGGCCAGCTTCAACTCCAGGTCTGCATTGGAATCCTTGGCGGCGTTGAGCTCCTTGCCCCTCTCAGCGAGAAGACCTTGCAGCTCACCGTGGGCGGCAGCATCCTTCTCATGCTCACGCTTGAGCGCGGCAAGCTCCTCGCCGCTCTTCCCGATGTTGGCCTCCAGCTGCGCCACCTTCTCCTCCAGCTCTTTCTTGGCGGCCTCTGCGGTTGCGGCAGCGTCCTTTGTTTCCTTGAGCGCCCCGCCAAGTGCTTGCTCGCGCTCGGCGAGCTCCTCCTCGTAGCTGTCGAGGTTGGCCTTCCGCTGCACCAATTCGCCTTCTCGCGTGGACTGCTTCTCGGTGGCCAGCCTTTGTTCCTCCTCAGCTTCGGCCTTCTCGAGAAGGAAGGCCGTGCGCTCCTCGGTGAGTCGCTCCCGCTCCTGTGCCAGGGACCGGAGAGCTTCTTGATTGTGGCCCCGGAGATCCTCCGCGCGCTTCTCCATATCAACTCCCACCTTCGCGACAAGCGCTTCCCGGGAAGCCAGCTTGGCTTGCCGTGCGCGGTAGAGTGACAGCAGCTTCCGCAGCAGCTGCTCCTCCTCAGGATCGCCACTGCTGCTGCTGGGCGCGTTGACCAACGACTGTCCAGCGGAGGCGAGCACCTCCTCATCAAAAGTTTCCCCCTCGACCGGCGCCCTGGAGCTCGACGCCCAGGGTAGCTTGATGAAGATACCGTCGCCGACCTTCAAGTAGGCGCCGGGCTGGGGCTCCTCGGAGCCCGGCTCTGCAGCAGCGGTAGAGGGATCGGCGGTCGGCGCAGCGCCTGGCGCTCCTGCGGCCTCAGGGTCGTCAGTGCGATCGCCCGACCCCTCGCCGGCTTCTGCGACGGCAGCCTTAGTGGCCTCCTCGCCGGCGGTCTCATCAGCACAAGCCCCTTCTTCGTTGGCGGCAGCGTCGTCAGTGCTGCCATGCGTGCCTTCCTCGCCGGCGCCCTCTGTCTCCATTGGCTCAGCAGCAGATGGGTCTGAAGAACGAAGAAGGGAGAAAAATCAATCAAAAATCCAAGAGAAGGGCGGACAGAGCCCGCAATAGAAGAACAGCGCGAAGAATGGGTACCCGTTTGGAGCCAGTTCCGAAGCAGCGGCCGGGAGTACCCTCGTGCGCGGATGCGCCCGCGTCTCCGTCGCCCAAAAGAGGTAGAAGTACTCCCTCAGCTCCTTCACGCCGAGGTGGGGGGAGAAGATCGCCCGCTCCTTCCGCAGCGCCGCGAGCCGCTGCGCCTCGTCTGACTTCATGCCCTTTCCCTTGTCGGCTTTCGGAGCCATGGCGGAGGTGGTCGGGGAGGTAGACGGCGTTGGTGATGCTGGTGGCAATGGGGGGCGGAGCGCTGCTCTCTCGACTTCGAGAAGAAGGGGGGGGAGCGGCGGAGGTTCGTGAAGATGGAGTAGTAGCAACCAGCGAGGGGGAACGAACTGCCCCTGTTTCCTCTGCTTATAAAGAGGGACGGGGCGGACGTTTCGCCCTTCCGGATAAAGAACCACCCATGATCTCTCCCACGACGCCGCATTCAACACGTGCCGTTAGGGGAGAGCGCGGTGGATACGGAGCGAGATTCGGCGTGGCCCAGTCCGCGTGTGCCCGTGCCCTGTCTTGGGCCTGGCCCAACAGCGCTCGGCACCGTGTCTGGCCCAGGCCCGGGGGCTCCTGTCGGTGTACTAGAATAGGGGTACCCTAGTACCCCGAACTTGTGCACGGGCAGTTGCAGCACCCCGCGGCAAGGCTTGCCGGGCGAACGCCAAGATCCTCCGTGGTTCCCTTGGAGCTATTCAAGAACAAAGTATTTAAGCTCAGGAGACAAGGCCCCGGCAAGAGGAGCTTGCCGGGAAGGCCAACCAAGGCACTCCAAGGAACTTTCCGCAACGCGCCATGCGCTCTGGCAAGGCAACAAGGCCCCGGCAAGAGGAGCTTGCCGGGAAGACCAACCAAGGTACCTCGAGGCCCGGTGAGCGACAAGCTTCCGGACCCGACAAGATAACAGCAGCAGCAAGGCGCTTGCCGCGGCAGGCGGCCACTCTGTGCCCATGCTCCAGCGCATCCACCAACGTGTCGCTCTGGGGGCCTCTCCAGGCGCGCGTGGCGGGAGGCTGTGCAGCCAGCGGTGCGCAGTGGCATGCGAAGCTGACAAGATCGCCATCGTGGCGAACGGTGGCGCCCCTAACGGTCCTTTTCTGCACTGTTTGGGCGACTCAGACGGGCATTTGATGCCCTTGTCCCCTGCCGTCAGGGTTAGGTAGGGTGCACTGTACAAGTAACTGTACCAACCACCTCACTTTTTACATTTGTACCCTTCTCTGTGTTGCCACCTGTCGGTGACCCCTTTAGCGTATAAAAGGAGGCCCATGCGCAATGTAGGGGGGGTTCGACTGGTTCGGAACCCAGAAAAACACTATGCTCTCTCTCTGGAGCAAGAACACAAGATAATCAAACAAGCAGCAGTAGGAGTGTTATCTCTCCGGAGAGCTCCGAAGCTGGGTAAACTGCTCATGTGCTTCGCCTCGATCTGCTCTTCGTGTGATCTCCGCCCCCCGCCGAACCGAAAGGGGTTCGGTCCGCCGGCCCCATAGATGTTCGTGGATCAGTTTCCCCGACAGAATTGGTCTAAGAAACTTGTTGATGCATTATGGGCTTATAGAACTGCATATAAAAATCCTATGGGTATGTCTCCGTATAAAATGGTTTACGGAAAAGCATGTCACTTACCTCTCGAACTAGAATACAAGGCATATTGGGCTATTAAAGAGCTTAACTATGATGAATGGAGAACCCAAGCTTATGAAAATGCCAAGTTGTTTAAAGAAAAAGTTAAAAGATGGCATGACAAAAGGATACAAAAGCGTGAGTTTAATGTAGGTGATTATGTATTGCTATAAAACTCTCGTTTAAGATTTATTGCAGGAAAACTTCTCTCTAAATGGGAAGGCCCCTACGTTATCGAGGAGGTCTATCGCTCCGGTGCCATAAAAATCAACAACTTCGACGACACAAATCCGAAGGTGGTAAACGGTCAAAGAATTAAACATTATATCTCAGGTAATCCCATAAATGTTGAAACCAATATTATTGAAACCGTAACCCCGAAGGAATACATAAGGGACACTTTCCGGAATGTTTCAGACTCCGAAAAGGTATAGGTATGTGGTACGGTAAGTAAACCGACTCCAAAACAGTTTTTAAGGCAATATTTCTCTGTTTTGAAATATTTAGAAAAATAGGAAAGTAAGTAGAAGTTCGGGAAGGACACAAGGGCCCCACGAGGGTGGTGGGCGCGCCCCCTACCTCGTGAGCACCTCGTGTGCCTTCCGGACTCCGTTTTCTTGCATGTTACGTATTTTGTTCGGTAAAAATTCATTATATATTCTCCCGAAGGTTTTAACTTCCGTATCACGCAAACCTCCTCTGTTTTTCATTTCGAGCTATCTTGTTGCAGATTAAATCAACATGTCTTCCCAGGATTCGGAAGGAGAAAGCTATGTGGATGATTACTTAGCAAATGCCAAGGTCAATGGAGATGTGGAACACGATGGATGGACCACAGAGGAAGAAGAGGACTATGAACCCAAGAGGAAGGAGGAGACGAGCTCAGATGAAGATGAAGCACCATTACCTCAACCTGGGGACATGCACGTGGAGTTCAAAAAGTCAAGTCTCCCTGATAGGGTGAAGAAACCCAAGTTCGAGTTTATCCCTTTTCGTCTCTTGTAGGAAAATAAGCAGGACCTATGCAAAAAGATATTAACCCTGGAGTGGGAAATTGATGATCCGAGGGATCAAAATGTCGTCCTCAAGTGCAAATTAAGGGAGAAGCCTAAGCCATCAACTAAGACAACATCACCACCACCTTCTTCACCGACAAACGAGATATAATCACATGGGTATGGGCACTCCCCTTGGCAACTGCCAAGCTTGGGGGAGGTGCCCCGGTATCGTATCACAATCACAACTCCTACCTTTACCGTTTTTCTTCGTTCGATCCTATTAGTAGTATCTTGATCTAGTAGAATAAAGTTTATGTCATGATCTAGTTTTGAGTTTTGCTTTATGATCTCTCTATGTAATCGAGTCCGTGAGCTATATATAATAAAGATTAGTGTTGAGTCAAGGGCTTGATTATTTTGCCATGATCTTGGGTGAATAAAAGAAAAGAAGAAAAGAATAAAAAGAAACAAAAAGTTCATATTGATCTTATTGAGAGTAATGACTTCACATAGAAAGAGTATGATGATTAAAAGTTTTTGGGAGTTGGCAGACATAGCTTTGGTCATTGTTGCAATTAATAGGAAGTAATAAGGAAAGAGAGGTTTTCACATATAGATATATTATCATTGACATCTTTTATGATTGTGAGCACTCATTAAAATATGACATGCTAAAGAGTTGATGTTGGACAAGGAAGACAACGTAATGAGTTATGTCTTTCTTATATCTGAGATAAAGTATGTTGTCATGGATCCTCTAACTTGTTGAGCTTGCCTTTCCCCCTCATGCTAACCAAATTCTCAGCACCAAGTAGAAATACTACTTGTGCTTCCAAATATCCCTAAACCAGTTTTGCCATGAGAGTCCACCATATCTACCTATGGATTGAGTAAGATCCTTCAAGTAAGTTGTCATCGGTGCAAAGCAATAAAAATTGCTCTAAATATGTATGATTGATTTGTGTGGGAGAAATAAGCTTTATACGATCTTGTGATGTGGAAGTAATAAAAGCGAGAGACTGCATACTAAAGGTTCATATCACAAGTGGCAATATAAAGTGACGTTCGTTCGCATTGAGATTTTATATATCCAACCATAAAAGTGCATGGCAACCTCTGCTTCGGCCTATCCTTTATTATTATCTTCTACCTTATGCAAGAGTCATGGTGATCTTAACCTTTTCTTTTTCATTTTATCCTTTGACAAGCTCAGCATGTTGGAAAGAACATGCTATATATATCTAATTGGATGTAGGGGAGCATGACCATTATTGTTGACATTACCCTTGAGGTAAAAGGTTGTGGGGCAAAACTATAAGCCCCTATCTTTCTTTGTGTACGATTAAAACTCTGTAACCACAAGTATTGCATGAGTGTTAGTAGTTATGAAGGACTAAATGATAGTTGAGTATGTGGACTTGCTTTTTAGCTCTGACATAGACTCTTTCCGATGTTATGATAAATTGCAATTGCTTCAATGACTGAGATTATAGTTTGTCGGAGCCCAATAAGGTTTATGATTTATACTTTTGCATTGTGAATAGATCATCACTTGAACATAAGTAATCATATGACAAAATCTATATATGTTGCTGTTATGAGAATAATCATGATGGCTTCATGTCCGTATTTTATTTTTATCGACTCCTCTACCTCTAAACATGAGGACATATTTATTGTTATCGGCTTTTCGCTCGAGGACAAGTGAGGTCTAAGCTTGGGGGAGTTGATACGTCCATTTTGCATCATGCTGTTATATCGATATTTATTGCATTATGGACTGTTATTTCACTTTATGTCACAATACTTATGGCTATTTTCTCTTATTTTACAAGGTTTACATAAAGAGGGAGAATGCCGGCAACTGGAATTCTGGGCTGGAAAAGGAGCAAATATTAGAGACCTATTCTGCGCAACTCCAAAAGTCCTGAAACTCCACGGAACGTCTTAAAATAAATAAAGAAAAATCCTCCCAAAAGATGAAGGCCAGGGGGCCCACACCCTTCTCACGAGGGTGGGGGCGCCCCCCCCTAGGGCGCGCCCCCCTACCTCATGGGCCCCCTGGTGGCTCTCCGACGTCCATCTTCTCCTATATGAGGTCTTTCAATGAGAAAAAAAATAAGAAGGAACTTTTCGGGAAAAAACTCCACCGCCATGAGGCGGAACCTTGGCGGATCTAATCTAGAGCTCCGGCAGAGCTGTTCTGCCGGGGATACTTCCCTCCCGGAGGGGGAAATCATCACCATCATCATCACCAACGCTCCTCTCATCGGGAGAGGGCAATGTCCATCAACACCTTCACCAGCACCATCTCATTTCCAAACCCTAGTTCATCTCTTGTATCCAATTCTTGTCTCAAAGTCCGGGATTGGTGCTAGTAGGTTGCTAGTAGTGTTGATTACTCCTTGTAGTTGATGCTAATTGGTTTATTTGGTGGAAGATCATATGTTCAGATCCTATATGCATATTATTACCCCTCTGATTATGAACATGAATATGCTTTGTGAGTAATTACGTTTGTTCCTGAGGACAAGGGATAAGTCTTGCTATGAGTTGTCATGTGAATTTGGTATTCGTTTGATATTTTGATAAGATGTATGTTGTCTAGCCTCTAGTGGTGTTATGTGAACGTAGACTACATAACACTTCACCATTATTTGGGCCTAGAGGTAGGCATTGGGAAGTAATAAGTAGATGATGGGTTGCTAGAGTGACAGAAGCTTAAACCCTATTTTATGTGTTGCTTTGTAAGGGGCTGATTTGGATCCACATGTTTCATGCTATGGTTAGGTTTACCTTAATACTTTTCTTGTAGTTGCGGATGCTTGCAATAGAGGTTAATCATATGTGGGATGCTTGTTCAAGTAAGAACAACACCCAAGCACCGGTCCACCCACATATCAAATTATCAAAGTATCGAACGCAAATCATATGAACATGATGAAAACTAGCTTGACGATATTCCCATGTGTCCTCGGGGGTTCTTTTCCTATTAAAAGAGTTGTGTTCTGAATTGTCCTTTGCTACAAAAGGATTGGGCCACTTTGCTGGACTTTATTTGCTTTTGTTACTTGTTGCTCGTTACAATCTATCTTATCACAAAACTATCTGTTACCACTTATTTCAGTACTTGCAGAGAATACCTTGCTGAAAACCGCTTATCATTTCCTTCTGCTCCTCGTTGGGTTTGACACTCTTACTTATCGAAAGGACTATGATAGATCCCCTATACTTGTGGGTCATCATTGATTGCCATCAAAACAATGAGATGCCTGGTTTTTAAATTCGAGTAAATATGAAACTCGTCTGAAATTCATGAAACTTGGCATGCAATCATGGAGCGGCATCAACATGCCGTGGTACAAATTTTGTCCCATTTGGGGCAGGTTTGGGTATATGCTTCTCACAAACCGGAGCTACTCACAACAAGCATGATGGTTTGCGGTAGGGAACGTCCCACCTTTGGGGACGAAACGATATCCATTGCCTCTTATTGCTTTGAATTTGTTTCTCGTGTCAACATAGAACAACAGGAGTGTTCTGTGAATTTTTGTGATTCTGTGGGGGTCGTTTGGACCTGTTTTTGCGTTAATTGAGTTTTCAATGCATTTAAGTGCATAATTCAAATTCGAACTACATGCACATGCTCCAGTGCATATAAACTGGTTGAAAAATCAAATATGTGTCCTTGGGTGCATGCTTAAGTCCCATGCAAGAAATGGGAATGAATTTCAAACACCACGGCACCATTGATTGCCGGCAAAACATTGAGATGCCTGGTTTTCAAATTCTAGTAAATCCAAAACTCGTCTGAAATTCATGAAACTTGGCATGCTATCATGGAGCGGCATCAACTTGCTGTGGTACATATTTTGTCCCATTTGGGGCAGGTTTGGGTGTATGCTTCTCACAAACCGGAGCTTCTCACCACAAGCATGATGGTTTTCGGTAGGGAACGTCCCACCTTTGGGGATGAAACGATATCCATTGCCTCTTATTGCTTTCAATTTTTTTTCTCATGTCAACATAGAACTACAGGAGTCTTGTGTGAATTTTTGTGATTCTGGGGGGTTCGTTTGGACTTGTTTATGCTTTACTGAGTTTTCAATGCATTTATGTGCATAATTCAAATTTGAACTACATGCACATGCTCCAGTGCATATAAATTGGTTGAAAAATCAAATATGTGTCCTTGGGTGCATGCTTTGGTCCCATGCAAGAAATGAGAATGAATTTCAAATACCAGGGCACCGTTGATTGCCGGCAAAACATTGCGATGCCTGGTTTTTAATTCTAGTAAATCCAAAACTCGTCTGAAATTCATGAAACTTGGCATGCTATCATGGAGCGGCATCAACATGCCGTGGTACAAATTTTGTCCCATTTGGGGCAGGTTTGGGTATATGCTTCTCACAAACCAGAGCTTCTCACAACAAGCATGATGGTTTTTGGTAGGGAAGTCCAACATTTGGGGACAAAACAATATCCATTGCCTCTTATTGCTTTCAATTTCTTTCTCATGTCAACATAGAACAACAGGAGTGTTGTGTGAATTTTTGTGATTCTGGGGGGTTCGTTCGGACTTGTTTATGCATTAACTGAGTTTTCAATGCATTTATGTGCATAATTCAAATTTAAACTACATGCACATGCTCCAGTGCATATAAATTGGTTGAAAAATCAAATATGTGTCTTTGGGTGCATGCTTAGGTCCCATGCAAGAAATGGGAATGAATTTCAAACACCAGGGCACCGTTGATTGCCGGCAAAACATTAAGATGCCTGCTTTTTGAATTCTCGTAAATCCAAAACTCGTCTGAAATTCATGAAACTTGGCATGCTATCATGGAGCGGCATCAACATGCCATGGTACAAATTTTTCCCCATTTGGGGCAGGTTTGGGTATATGCTTCTCACGAACCAGAGCTTCTCACAACAAGCGTGATGGTTTTCGGTAGGTAATGTCCCACCTTTGGGGATGAAACGATATCCATTGCCTCTTATTGCCTTCAATTTTTTTTTCTCGTGTCAAAATAGAACAACAGGAGTGTTGTGTGAATTTTTGTGATTTTTCGGGGTTCGTTTGGACATGTTTATGCATTAACTGAGTTATCAATGCATTTATGTGCATAATTCAAATTTGAACTACATGCACATGCTCCGGTGCATATAAATTGGTTGAAAAATCAAATATGTGTCCTTGGGTGCATGCTTAAGTCCCATGCAAGAAATGGGAATGAATTTCAAACACCAGGTCACCGTTGATTGCGAGCAAAACATTGAGATGCCTATTTTTCAAATTCTAGTGAATCCGAAACTCGTCTGAAATTCACGAAACTTGGCATGCTATCATAGAGCGGTATCAACATGTCGTGGTATAAATTTTGTCTCATTTGGGGCAGGTTTGGGTATATGCTTTTCACAAACCGGAACTTCTCACAACAAGCATGATGGTTTTTGGTAGGGAACGTCCCACCTTTGGGGACGAAACGATATCCATTGCCTCTTATTGCTTTCAATTTTTTTCTCGTGTCAACATAGAACAACAGGAGTGTTGTGTGAATTTTTGTGATTCTGTGGGGGTCGTTTGGACTTGTTTATGCATTAACTGAGTTTTCAATGCATTTAAGTGCATAATTCAAATTTGAACTACATGCACATGCTCCAGTGCATATAAATTGGTTGAAAATCAAATATGTGTCTTTGGGTGCATGCTTAGGTCCCATGAAAGAAATGGGAATGAATTTCAAACACTAGGGCACCGTTGATTGCCAGCAAAACATTGAGATGCCTGGTTTTTAAATTCTAGTAAATCCAAAAGTCGTCTGAAATTCATTAAACTTGGCATGCTATCATGGAGCGGCATCAACATGCTGTGGTAGAAATTTGTCCCATTTGGGGCAGGTTTGGGTATATGCTTCTCACAAACCGGAGCTTCTCACAACAAGCATGATGGTTTTCGGTAGGGAACGTTCCACCTTTGGGGATGAAACAATATCCATTGCCTCTTATTGCTTTCAAATATTTTTTGTGTCAAAAAAGAACAACAGGAGTGTTGTGTGAATTTTTGTGTTTTTTCGGTGTTCGTTTGGACATGTTTATGCATTAACCGGGTTTTCAATGCATTTATGTACATAATTCAAATTTGAACTACATGCACATGCTGTAGTAAATATAAATTGGTTGAAAAATCAAATTTGTGTCCTTGGGTGCATGCTTAAGTCCCATGCACGAAATGGGAATGAATTTCAAACACAAGGGCATCGTTGATTGCCGACAAAACAATGAGATGTCTGGTTTTTGAATTCTAGTAAATCCAAAACTCGTCTGAAATTCATGAAACTTGGCATGCTATCATGGAGCGACATCAACATGTCATGCAACAAATTTTGTCCCATTTGGGGCAGGTTTGGGTATATGCTTCTCACAAACCGGAGCTTCTCACAACAAGCATGATGGTTTTCTGTAGGGAACGTCCCACCTTTGGGGACGAAATGATATACATTGCCTATTATTGCTTTCAATTTTTTTCTCATGTCAACATAGAACAACAGGAGTGTTGTGTGAATTTTTGTGATTTTGGGGGGTTCGTTTGGACTTGTTTATGCATTAACTGAGTTTTCAATGCATTTATGTGTATAATTCTAATTTTAACTACATGCACATGCTCCAGTGCATATAAATTATTTGAAAAATCAAATATGTGTCATTGGGTGCATGCTTAGGTCCCATGATATGTCGGTGTACTAGAGTAGGGGTACCCTAGTATCCCGAACTTGTGCACGGGCAGTTGCAGCGCCGTGCGGCAAGGCTCGCCGGACGACCGCCAGAGTCCTCCGTGGGTTGCTTTGGAGCCATTCAAGAACAAAGCATTCAAGATGAAGAGACAAGGCCCCGGCAAGAGGAGCTTGCCGGGAAGGCCAACCACGACACTTCAAGAAACTTGCCGCGATGCATCGCACGTCCCGGCAAGGTCCGGTGAGCGACAAGCTTTTGGACTCGGCAAGACGACGACCCCGACAAGGTACTCGCCGGGGGCCCGCTGCCACTCTGAACCCACGCTCCAGCGCACCCACCCGCGTGTCGCCATGAGGCTTCCTCAGGGGAGCGTGGCGGGAGCCTGTGCAGCCAGGGGTACGCGGTGGCAAGCGGAGATGAAGAGAAGGCCATCATGGCAAACGGTGGCGCTCCTAACAGTCACTTTTTGCACTGTTTAGGCAACTCAGACGGGCATTCAATGACCTTGTCCCCTGCCGTCAGAGTTAGGTAGGGTGCACTGTGTCCACAGTAGCGGTAGCTGCACCTACCGCATCCTTTTCCATTTTTACCCTTCTAGTCTACGTTGCCACCTGTCGGTGACCCCTTGAAAGTATAAAAGGAGGCCCAAGCGCAACGTAGAAGAGGGTCGGCTCATTCGGAACATCAGGAACACTCTCACGCTCGGTCTGGCAGCGTCCATCGCTCCTGAGCAAGAATTCAATACACACAAACAAGCAGCAGTAGGGTTTTACGCATCCGTGCGGCCCGAAGCTGGGTAAAACTGCTCGCGTGTACTGCCTCGATCCGCTCTTTGCGCGGCCTCCGCCCCCCTCCAAACCGAAAGGGGCCCGGTCCCCATAGGTTTTGGTGGATCAGTTTCCCTGACATCTTTGGCGCGCCAGGTAGGGGGTCTCGAGATTGTGCGAACCCGATCCGGCGTGCACGCGAGCTAAATCTCCATCGTCTTAATCGACATGCCACCGAAGAAGAAGGATTCGGAGGCAGCTGTTCCGTCTGCGTCGCTTTCACCGCCTCCAGAGCAAACGGGTGGTGGAGTGGACGCCGGCGGAAGAATGGGCGTCGACGAGGGAGCCCTAAGTGTGGCCAAGTCCAAGGACAAGGCGGCACAGACCTCGGCGTCCATGCGCGCACCGCGCCCCTCTTAGGAGGTGCAGGACCAGCAGCGTCATGGCGTTCGCAGCGCCATACGTCCGCTGGGCCAAGATCAAGTTGGTGGTTCTCGTGGCGCTCAAGACCAACATGCACGTCAACATGCTGGCTCGAGCGAAGTACGGTCGCCTGGACGGGGCACTGCTCCTTCTAACGTGGTTAGGAGTCCGAGCACGCCCCACTCCTCGCACCGTTCACCTCCGCCGCCCACCACTCCAGCAGAAGCCTTGGCGCGAGCTCAAATGCTCCTAGACTATCCTCCGACGGCGGACAAGACTGATGAATGGAGGGCCACTATCCAGAGCCTCATCGGCTTCGCCAACGGCGACACTGCGCGGCAACCAAGCACCTTGCTGCCGCGGCAGGACAGCCGGACGCGAGCCGATGGCAACAAGACCGGGGGAGGTGCGACTTCCACGCACTCTCCACTATGAAGGCCAAAATCGCAGACTCGCCGGGTCCACACCGACAGCGGCTCCACCGCATCGTCGGACCCACGAGCTCGTCGCGACCAGCGCCAAGTTCTCCATGAACGACAACAAGAAGACGCTCGAACCCGCATCGAGCGCCGAAGAGAAGCACGACGTTAATCCGACAAGCGCGCTAGGCCCTCTGTTGACATGCATGCGCCAGGGGAACCAGGCAATCTGCCGTACACGGTAGGTTGTCCTGCGTTCACCCGTGAGCTGCGGCAAGTCCAGTGGCCCAGCACAAAGAATTTCAAACCAGACGTACCAGAGAAGTACGACGGCAAGACGCATCCGTCGGAGTTTCTCAGCATCTACACCATCGCGGTGCAGGCTGCCGGGGGACGGGACGACAAGATCCTTGCCAACTACTTCCCGCTGGTACTCAAGCCCAACGTCAGGTCCTGGCTCATGCACTTGCCGGACAATTCCATCTCCTCTTGGGCAGATTTATGCCATCAGTTTGTCGGCGCCTTTATAGGCGGCCACAAGCCACATGGCCAGGAGAGCGATCTTCATCTGCTCGCCCAGAAGGAAGGAGAGCCACTGCGCAAGTACATTCAGAGATTCAGCTGTGTACAGCACAACATCCCAGACATCCCCCCCGCCGCGATCATCAGCGCGTTCCATCAGAACGTGCGAAACTGAAGGATGAGGGAGGAGATGGCGATGTGTAAGATAAGAGACGTCAGCGAGCTTTACGTCCTGGCCGACAAGTGTGCACGCGCTGAAGAGGGGAGGAGGCTCCCCGGAGAGAGTACAGGAGCAGGAGGATCCGACAGTGAGGATGCCGCCCCGACAAGGAAAGGCCGGCGGCGGAACAACAGAAGGAAAAAGGGCAAGGAAGTGCTAGCTGTCGAGCAGACCGGCAATGGAGGTGGTGCCAAGGAAGCTAAAGCTGGTGGCTCCGACAAGGAGGCCCAGCCTGTGGCAGCCGCCGACAAGCAGGACAGCTCCGGCAAGCAGTATTGTAAGATTCACCGCACCAAGGGTCACGATCTCTAGAACTGCAAGAAAGCCAAACAGCTTGTTGAGCAACAGAAAGCTGAGTACGAGCGGCGCGACAAGGAGAAGGCCCAGGAAGGAACTGGTGGATCCGACAAGAAACGTCCCGGCCGAGGAGGACGCCGCGGCAAGGCCAAGCAGCGGCAAGGAGACAGACCTCCCCGCGGCCGCGACAAGGATGAAGATGACGACGACGACGAAGACATGGATGATGACGAGGCCGACGAGGAGGAATTTCAGAAAGCCACAGAGGTCCTGTGCGTTGACGGTGGCGCCTCTCTGCATACTTCGCACCGCCAAGTCAAGCAGTGGATGCGGGAAGTGAATGCAGCAGAGCCATCCATAGAGTCACGCAAGCCCCTGAAATGGTCCAGCGCACCTATCATGTTTGACATTGAGGACCACCCTGATCGCGTAACTGCGGTCGGGTGTTTGCCGATGTTGGTTTCTCCAACTATCCGCAATCTCAAGGTCACGAGATGCTAGTTGACGGCGGGGCTGGCTTGAACCTGATATCCTCCGCGGTCCTCCAGAAACTTCAGATCCCTGACAGCGAGCTCGAGGAGACCGGCACATTCCAAGGAATCAGCCCGGGAAGAAGCAAGTCGAAGGGAAAGATCACGCTGCCGGTCACATTTGGCAGCGAGCTGAACTTCAGGACTGAGAGGGTCATGTTTGACGTTGCCGACTTTCCATTACCTTACAATGGAATCCTTGGCCGTCCAGCACTCGCCAAGTTCATGGCAGCATCTCACTATGCGTACAACATACTGAAAATGCCAGGCCCAATAAGTGTCACCTCTGTCCCTGGCGACAAGAAGGATGCTCCTATCTGTGCCGACAAGATCTACCAGGAAGCGGCAGCCGCAGCAGAGCGTAAGACACTTGCCGCTGAAGCTCCCGGAGGGAAGAAGAAGACCAAGTCCGGCAAGAGCTCTGATGCCTACTCCGGCAAGCGCACCTCTTCGGAGTGCTGCGCTACCGTCGAGGACGCACCATCGAGCTCCACCGGCAAGTGTAAGAAGGCAATGGCAGCTCCACCTGAGACTAAGAAGGTGTCCGCCAAGGAGGATGGCACTGGTGGTACCTTCACCATCAGCGCCACTCTTGACCTCAAATAGGAAAGCGCGCTCGTTGCTTTCCTGCGAGCGAATGTCGACGTGTTTGCATGGCAACCATCTGATATCCCCAGTGTTCCCAGGAAAGTAATCGAGCACCACCTTGCCGTCTGTCCTCATGCGCGGCCCGTCAAGCAGAGAGTCAGGAAGCAGGCAGTGGAGCGCCAAGAATTCATCGCAGAAGAAATCAAGAAGTTGGAAGCAGCAGGCCTTGTTAGAGGAGTGCTCCATCCCACGTGGTTGGCCAATCCTGTTGTTGTGCGCAAGGCTAACGAAAAATGGAGACTTTGTATTAACTTCACTGATGTTAATAAAGCTTGTCCCAAAGACCCATTTCCCTTTCCGCGTATTGACCAGATTGTTGACTCCACAGCCGGATGTGATTTGCTTTCATTTCTTGATGCATACTCAGGATACCATCAGATCTTCATGGCAGAAGAGGATGAAGAGAAAACCGCATTTATCACCCCATGTGGCACGTACTGCTTCGTACGGATGCCTTTCGGTTTGAAGAATGCTGGATCAACATTCACAAGGGTAGTCCACCGTGCTTTTGAGCCGCAAATGCACAGAAATGTGGAAGCCTACATGGATGATATAGTGGTCAAGAGCAAAAACAAGGCTACTCTGATTCAAGATCTAGATGAAACTTTTGCAAATCTGCGCAGGATCAACCTCAAGCTCAATCCCGAGAAGTGCGTGTTCGGAGTCCCTTCCGGCAAGCTTCTCGGGTTCTTTGTGTCACAGCGGGGGATTGAAGCCAATCCCGACAAGATCAAAGCCATCGAGCAGATTGAAGCACCAAAGCGCGTGAAGGATGTACGAAAGCTTGCCGGTTGCGTGGCTGCTCTCAAAAGATTTATCTCTAAGTCTGCAGAGCGCGCCTTGACGTTTTTCAAAATATTGAAAAAGGCAGGTCCGATGAAATGGACTCCAGAAGCGGAGGCCGCGCTACAGGACTTGAAGAGGTACCTGTCCTCCACTCCAATACTTGTCGCACCTAAGCCACAAGAGAAGTTGCTGCTATATCTGGCAGCAACCAATCAAGTGGTTAGTGCTGCGTTAGTAGCGGAGAGGGAGGCGGACGATGAGCCAGCAACCACGGCAAGTGAACCCAGCGACAAGCAGGGGGCTTCTCCGACAAGCTCTGGCCCCGACAAAGTTGAGTCTGCGCAGGCATGCAAGGAGGTGCAGAGGAAAATGGTGCAGCGCCCAGTTTACTTTGTTAGTTCCCTTCTACAGGGGGCTAGATCAAGGTATTCTGGCGTACAGAAATTGCTTTTCAGCCTTCTCATGGCGTCGAGAAAGCTGCGCCATTACTTCCAGGCACATGAGATAACAGTTGTCACTCGCTTTCCGTTGAAGAGGATACTGCAAAATCCAGAAGCAACCGGCAGGATTGTCGAGTGGGCACTGGAACTGTCAAGCTTTGGCCTCAAGTTTGAGAGTACTTCCACTATACAGAGCAGAGCATTGGCAGAATTCATAGCGGAATGGACGCCGACACCAGACGAAGAAACTCCAGAAACAAGCATCCCCCTCAAAGAGGCAAGCAAAGAGTGGCTGATGTACTTTGATGGTGCCTTCTCGCTGCAAGGCGCCGGCGCAGGCGTGCTGCTTATCGCACCCACCGGAGAGCACCTCAAGTACGTAGTTCAGATGCATTTTCCCAAGGAGCAAGCAACGAACAATACCGCAGAGTATGAAGGTTTGCTTGCCGGACTCAGAATCGCAGCAGACCTTGGGATCAACAAGCTCAATGTCAGGGGTGACTCGCAGTTGGTCATCCGCCAAGTAAACAAAAACTATCAGAGTCCGTTGATGGAAGCATATGTTGATGAAGTAAGGAAGCTAGAAGCACACTTTGACGGCCTGCAAATGGAACACGTTCCACGAGCTCAGAACGATATTGCTGACGGCCTGTCAAAGTGCGCAGCACTAAAGTTACATGTGGAACTAGGGATTTTTGTGCTCAAGCTGACTCAACCATCTGTAACACCGTCGACTGGACAAAGAAAGAAGAGGAAGTTGGTTTCTGATGACTACTTTCCGACAGAGCTTCCCGAAGCCGCCGCCAAGAAGGTCCCCAAGATCGACGCCAAGAGTGCTGAGGAGCAGTCTGCTCCGGCGAACCTCTTGGTTTGTTCCGTTGAAGCAGACGCCCCCAAAAAGTTTTGCTCCGGCAAGCTTGCCGGGGAATATCACGCTCCAGCCGAACCGCAGGTTCTTGCCGTAGAAGCGGATGTTCCCACAACAACAGATATGCCTTTAGCCCCTGTTGTCGAGCCGCAAGCTCCAGCATGGGCGCAGCAGATCGTCCGTTTCCTTCAGACAGGAGAGCTTCCCGAAGAGCAAGAAGAAGCGGAAAGAGTAGCCCGGCAGTCAAGTATGTACAAGTTTGTCGACAACACACTGTACAGAATAAGACTCAACGGTGTGAAATTGAAGTGCATTCGCCGGGAAGATGGACAACAGCTGTTGGCAGAGATACATGGAGGCATATGTGGTCACCACATTGGCGCAAGAGCACTTGCCGGCAAAGCATTCCGACAAGGTTTCTTCTGGCCGACAGCCCTCCAGGATGCAACTGCACAAGTAACCAAGTGTGAAGCGTGCCAGTTCCATTCCAAACAGATACACCAGCCAGCTCAAGCTCTCCAGATGATCCCTTTATCCTGGCCATTTTCGGTATGGGGGCTCGACATCCTCGGCCCCTTTCCCCGAGCTGTCGGGGGCTTTGAGTTCTTGTACGTCGCCATTGACAAGTTCACAAAGTGGCCGGAAGTGGAACCAGTGAGGAAGGTGACAGCACAGTCAGCAGCCAAGTTCTTCAGGTCGATTGTTTGCCGTTTCGGGATCCCTAACAGGATCATCGCCGACAACGGCACGCAATTTACGAGCCGCACCTTCATGCAGTACGTCCAAGATCTTGGCGCCAAGGTCTGCTTCGCTTCTGTTGCTCATCCGAGAAGCAACGGTCAAGCGGAGAGGGCAAATGCTGAAGTGCTGCGAGGCCTCAAGACCAGAACTTTCGATAGACTGCACAAGTGCGGAAGAAACTGGATCGAGGAGCTGCCGGTGGTTCTTTGGTCGATCAGGACGACGCCAAATCGAGCCACTGGCCTGACACCCTTCGCTCTGGTCTACGGAGCAGAGGCAGTTCTCCCCACGGAACTCGTTTACGGGTCACCTCGAGTGCTCGCTTATGATGAGCTCGAGCAAGAGCAGTTGCGCCAAGATGACGCGCTGCTCCTTGAGGAAGACCGTCTTCAGGCTGCTGTGCGAGCCGCTCGCTACCAGCAAGCTTTGCGTCGCTACCATAGCCGCAAAGTTAAAGCCAGGAGCTTCGAGGAAGGTGACCTTGTTCTTCGGCGTGTTCAGTCCGCCAAGAATTCCAACAAGTTGACGCCGAAGTGGGAAGGCCCTTATCGGGTGAAACGAGTCACTAGGCCCGGCGCTGTCCGCCTTGAGACCGAAGATGGCAATCCGGTGAGCAACTCCTGGAACATTGAACATCTTCGTAAGTTTTACCCGTAGGGCGCGGTTGCCGGAAGCTTTTTTGGCAACCACCTTTTGTACAACTCTTGCCGCTGTTGCATGTAATCCTTTGTACAAAGCCGGGCGCAGACCCCGTGCACCAGTAAAGTTCATGTGCCCCGCACATCTTGTCAGTTTTTTTTATGCTATAATCCTTTTTCGCATATGTTATCTGACACTTTGTGCAGCACCAGACCCCGGTAAGCGATAACGAGCCCAAGGCTCCATATCTTTACTTTATTTCTCTGTTTCTTTCTCAAAAGAAGGAAGGTTCCCTCGCCCACAAGGTTTACCGGGGGGAAGGAGAAGATAATGGTGTGGACTAGGCCGTTCAAGAAAGTTTCTCCTTCCGGGAAGCAGACAACAGAAAAGCTAAGTTGCTAAAAGTTTGAGCAATCAGTTTTTTAAGTTTTTGAGTTATTTTCCTTGAACAATTGTGCTTTGTATGGAAAACCTGTGCGCGGAGGAACCAACTCGTAGCTAGCTGCGCCCTTACTTTGTTTCGAGTCCGCTCAACAACTTAAGTGAGCTGCAACTAGTTGCGACAAGGTTGCTTGTCGGTAGCGACCCCGCCAGCAGGCTGCTGAAGTTCCACACTCGGCGCTCGCGGCAAGGGTGCCTGCACCGGCAAGTTTCCCTAGAAAGCGTAGGGCAGAACCATACAAAGCCAAGAGTCGAGTAAAGGAAGTAACACAGCAATTTTTTGCCTAAGATAGAGTTATATTACAAAAATAACTTGTCGCGCCTCTAATAAAGTGTTCCATGACATGACTGGCAGCGACAAGAAAAGAAGAAAACGGACGGCCTAATCTACGCGACCGCCGTCAACCCTTTTGACCTCGTTCACCCTGTCCACAATGGGTGCGACGACGGCCTTAAGTGCGTCAAGATCAGCATCCGCCGGCAGCCTCTTGAGGACGTTGGTGAGGTTGAAGCCTGGATTGCGGAAGGCCAACTTCACCAACACCTTCTCCAGAACTCCGGCACAAATCGAGCGTGACTCATCGGCCAACTGCTTTGGGATCCGTTCCCGGAGTTGCTGGAGCGCCGCCGCCACGCCTTTGAAGAACAGAGTGAGCTTGGCGCTGGGTTGGAGGTTCTCGTGGGAGGAGTACCCGAAGCCTTCCACCCCCAATTGCACCAGCTCCTCTTCGATGACTGCAGCAATGTTCACGAGGCCCTCCGTCCAGAGCGCCACAGTATCTCTGAGAAGATTCTGGGTTTCGGCGGCCCTCGCTAGCAGCGTCTCGTTGGCCTTGATGTCCTTCTTCAAGTCCGCCTCCCGTTTCTTGGCACCGTCCAACATCTCCGTCAGGGTGGCCAGCTTCAGCTCCAGATCAGCATTGGAATTCTTGGCGGCGCGCAGCTCTTTGCCCTTCTCGGAGAGTTGGCCCTGTAGCTCACCGTGGGCAAGGGCGTCCTTCTCGCGCTCCAGCTTGAGCGCGGCAAGCTCTTCTCCACCCACCTTCAGATCAGCCTCCAGCTGCGCCACCTTTACTTCCAATTCCTTGGCGGTCTCGGCAGCCGCAGCCGCATCCTTTGCCTCTTGGGGCGACCCGCCAAGTGCTCGTTCGCGCGCGGCAAGCTCCTACTCGTGGCTGTCGAGGTTCACTTTCTGCTAAGCTAGCTCACCTTCTCGCGCGTACAGCTTCTCGCCGGTGAGCCGCTGCTGCTCTTCAGCTTCGGCCTTCTCGAGGAGGAAGGCCTTCCGCTCTTCAGCAAGCTGCTCCCGCTCCTCTGCCAAGGCCCGGAGAGCTTCCTGGCGAAAACCCCGGAGCTCCTCCGCGCGCTTCTCTATATCCACGCTCGCTTTCGCGACGAGCGCTTCCCGGGACTTCAACTTGACTTGACGGGCGCGATAGAGCGCCAGCAGCCTCTGCAGCAGCCGCTCCTCCTCGGGCTCGTCACTGCTGCTTCCCGGCGCGTCAACGATCGACAACCCGGCGGAGGCGAGAAGCTCCCCATCCAAAACTTCTCCTTCCACCGGCGCCATGGAGCTTGACGCCCAAGGGAGCTTGATGAAGATGCCCTCGCCAGCCTTCAGATAGGCGCCGGGCTGGGGCTCCTCGGAGCCTGACGCTGCGGCAGCGGCGGAGGGATCGGCGGTCGGTGCAGCGCCTGACGCTCCTGCGGCCTCAGGGCCGTCAGTGCGATCGCCAGATCTCCCGCCAGCTTCCTCGGTGGCAGCCTTGGCGGCCTCTTCACCGGCAGGCACATCGGCACCAGCTCCGTCTTCGGCGGCCGCGGCATCATCAGTGTTGCCGCGTGCGTCCTCTCCGCCGCCCGCCTCGGTCTCCATCGGATCCGCGGAGGGTGGAGCTGACGACCGGAGAAGAATGAGAAGTCAAACAAGCACTCAAGAAGAAAAATCAGCAGAAGAATACAAAGAAAGTTTCGGGCAGGAAGGATTACCTGTGCTGGGATCCGCTGTCATAAGCTCCACCACGGGCGGATCGTTAGCGCTGTCCCTTGCCGGAGACTCCTCCCTTGCCGGAGGCTCCTCCCTTACCGGAGAATGCTCTCTTGCCGGGGAGTCCATCCTTGGCGGCGTAGTCGAAGCAGACGACGAGTTGGAGGAGATCACCACGCCCTCCTGATGAAGCTGTTCTGCTCCTGCACAAACAAACCAGTGATCAGATGTCAACAAAGGAAAAGAGCAACCACGCGCACCCAGAAGCAGAAAGTAAACCATATACTTACGCTGGGGGCTGCGCTGGGGGCTGCTCTGCGAAGTGATGGCCGGATCCGGCAAGGTGGTCTCGGGCGCGCCTCCTATCGTCGCAGTGGGCTCGTCCTCGATGATTACCACCTGAGCCTTGGCCCTCTTCGCCGCCCTCTGGGCCAGAGTCCTGAAAAGGGAGAGTCCAAGGTGGGTCAGATCAGATGCAAGACAGGAATGGCAAGTTGAAGAACTACAAGAACAACAAGGGAATCTTACTCTTCTTCCTCTTCCTCGTCGGAGCTGAGAGCGGAGAGGTCGCAGTTCGTCCCACCTCCAGCGCGACGAGGTGGAGGGGTGGGATCCCTTGACCGCTTGGCGGGGACTGCAGCGTCAGCCCGAGATGACCCCGCCCCAGTTGCCACTGCGGTGGGAGGCGCACCCGCGGCAACCGTACTTGCCGCGGCGGAGCGCGTCGCGCGGCGCTGCGTCTGTTGACCAGCTTGCCGCCCTGCTGCGTCCCCGATCCTGCGGAGGCGCCTTCTTGGCTGCACTGGGGGCTGCGTTCCGGGCCCTGTTCCCGGCAAGCTCCCCGGAGATGGCGGGCCGCTCGCACCCTCGGCGGGCTCACTCAACTCGGCGTCGGCCGCGGCAAGCTCTTCTTCGTCTACGGGCCACTCCCGCTCATCAAGACTCATCGCCGATGCCGCATCCGCTTCCTCCACCGTGAACCCAAATTCACCCGTGGCTGCGGCTGCCGCCGCCTCTTCCGCCCTGGTGGCGATGCGTTCCATCTCTTGATCGGTGGTGTCGCGGGTGAGGAGCTTCTTGTCGTCAGCATTGACCGCTACTTCCACTAGGCTGTCGAAGAACTGCTGCACAACGTCTCCGGCAGGCTCTTGCCAAGTTGGAGCGATCCCGTGCGAATCACACAACGGCATCATGGCGCAGATGCGGTCGCGCGAGGAGTTGTTGCACAGAGGAACGACGCCTGTCGGCAACCTGAACCACTCAGGATGCTGTGGGTCGTGCTTGAATATCTCCTTGGGTATCCCGTCCAACTCTATGACGGTGAAATTGAAGTTGAGGCCTGGGCGCAACCTCATGATATCTGCCGGGCCTCCAAATTCCCAGGCGGGTCTCCCCCTCGCCTGCAGAGGGGCGATGCGCCGGCGAAGGAAATCTGCGCCGACAGCTCCTACAGTCAGCCCGGCAAGTCTGAGACGCAAGATCCGAGTGGTGGCGATCTTCAGCTTGTCGTCGTCCACGGACAGAGCGCTCCAGTCATTGCCACGCACTGCTGGGGCTTGGCGCAGGGCGGTGAACGGCTGCGGGCTCTCTTCTACAACCTAGCACCAATCTGCTCTCCACTCATCCCACTTGCTGCGGAGCTCCCCCTCCAGATAGGTCTCCTTCTTGCCGGCCCGCGAGATCCAGGCGATCCCGCCGGCAAGAGGTTCCCCTCTCTCGACACGAGGCATAAAGAAATGGCGGAAGAGAGCTACGTTGGGGTGGACTCCGACAAAGTTTTTGCATAAATGGGCGAAAACTGCCATGGTCGGAATGGCGTTGGGGGTGAAGTCAAGGAGGTGGAGTCCATAGGTGTTCATGACGTCGCAAAAGAAATCAGAGAATGGCGGGCAGAGCCCACAGTAGAAGAACACAGCGAAGAAAGGATATCCGCCAACTGGAGCTGCTTGCGAGGCGACGGCGGAGAGTACCTTCGTGCGCGGATGCGCCCGCGTCTCCGTCGACCAGAAGAGAT
>NC_041386.1:225091586-225096820 GCF_002162155.2 Triticum dicoccoides
GCAGCGCCTCAAGCCGCTGCGCTTCGGTCGACTTCACAGCTTTCGCGGCCGCGGCCTTCGTGGCCTTCCCCTTCCCGGGCTTCGGAGGCATGGCGGAGGCGGTGGGGGAGATCGACGGCGCTGGTGGTGGCGGCAGCGACGGGGGCGGAGCGCTGCCCTCTTTCAACTCTGCAAGCGGAGGAGGGCGTTAGAGATTTCTGAGATTGCAGCAGCGAAGGGCGAAGGTGGGGGAAATGCCCCTATTTCCCCTGCTTATAAAGAGGGACGGGGCGGACATTTCGGCCTTCCAAATAAACAACCACCCACGATCTCTCCCACGAGTCGGCGATTGACGCGTGCTGTTACGGGGGGCGCGGTGGATACGGAGTTAGATTCGGCATAACCCAGGCTCCGCGCGTGCCCGTGCCCTGTTTTGGGCCTGGCCCAACAGCGCTCGGCACCGTGTGTGACCCAGGCCCGGGGGCTCCTATCGGTGTACTAGAGTAGGGGTACCCTAGTATCCCGAACTTGTGCACGGGCAGTTGCAGCGCCGTGCGGCAAGGCTCGCCGGACGACCGCCAGAGTCCTCCGTGGGTTCCTTTGGAGCCATTCAAGAACAAAGCATTCAAGATGAAGAGACAAGGCCCCGGCAAGAGGAGCTTGCCGGGAAGGCCAACCACGACACTTCAAGAAACTTGCCACGATGCATCGCACGTCCTGGCAAGGTCCGGTGAGCGACAAGCTTCTGGACTCGGCAAGACGACGACCCCAACAAGGTACTCGCCGGGGGCCCGCTGCCACTCTAAACCCACGCTCCAGCGCACCCACCCGCGTGTCGCCATGAGGCTTCCTCAGGGGCGCGTGGCGGGAGCCTGTGCAGCCAGGGGTACGCGGTGGCAAGCGGAGATGAAGAGAAGGCCATCGTGGCAAACGGTGGCGCTCCTAACGGTCACTTTTTGCACTGTTTAGGCAACTCAGACGGGCATTCAATGACCTTGTCCCCTGCCGTCAGAGTTAGGTAGGGTGCAATGTGTCCACAGTAGCGGTAGCTGCACCTACCGCATCCTTTTCCATTTTTACCCTTCTAGTCTACGTTGCCACCTGTCGGTGACCCCTTGAAAGTATAAAAGGAGGCCCAAGCGCAATGTAGAAAAGGGTCGGCTCATTCGGAACATCAGGAACAGTCTCACGCTCGGTCTGGCAGCGTCCATCGCTCTTGAGCAAGAATTCAATACACACAAACAAGCAGCAGTAGGGTTTTACGCATCCGTGCGGCCCGAAGCTGGGTAAAACTGCTCGCGTGTACTGCCTCGATCCGCTCTTTGCGCGGCCTCCGCCCCCCTCCGAACCGAAAGGGGCCCGGTCCCCATAGGTGTTGGTGGATCAGTTTCCCCGACATGATAGAAATGAGAATGAATTTCAAACACCAGTGCATCGTTGATTGCCGACAAAACATTGAGATGCCTGGTTTTAAAATTCTAGTAAATCCAAAACTCGTGTGAAATTCATGAAACTTGGCATGCTATCATGGAGCGGCATCAACATGCCATGGTGCAAATTTTGTCCCATTTGGGGCAGGTTTGGGTAGATGCTTCTCACGAACCAGAGCTTCTCACAACAAGCGTGATGGTTTTCGGTAGGGAACGTCCCACCTTTGGGGATGAAACGATATCCATTGCCTCTTATTGCTTTCAATTTTTTTTCTCGTGTCAAAATAGAACAACATGAGTGTTGTGTGAATTTTTGTGTTTTTTCGGGGTTCGTTTGGACATGTTTATGCATTAACTGAGTTATCAATGCATTTATGTGCATAATTCAGATTTGAACTACATGCACATGTGTAACACCCTCGATGCGACTATAGCTCCCACGTGTCGAGGCACGACTTAGAGACATAATCGCATTGAAGGCATATGTCGCAAGTTAGGCAATCTTCACAAACATCCCATGTAATGTAATAATAAAAGGGGAGAACATAGTTGGCTTACACTCGCCACGTCAATCAAGAACATAAATAACATTACATCATCCAAAACACTCATGGCCCGACTATGGCGCCAAAATAGAAGAAAAACCCAACATGCGACAACGGTCCCAATCACCCCCAACTGGACACCACTACTGATCATCAGGAAAAGACACGTAGTAACGCTGAGAGTCCTTGTCGAACTCCCACTTGAGCTTGTACTCGTCACCTGGAGCGGAATCACCTGGACCTGCATCTGGAGTAATAGGATCTGTGAGCCACAGGGACTCAGCAATCTCGCACCCTCGCGATCAAGACTATTTAAGCTTATAGGAAGGGTAAGGCAAAATATGAGTGGAGCTGCAGCAAGCGACTAGCAAGTATGGTGGCTAACTTATTCGCAAAAGAGAGCGAGAAGAGGGAGCAAAGCACGAGCGAGAAGCTAGAGGAACAACCTGCGCAAGCATTACTCCAACATCGTGTCCACTTCCCGGACTCCGCCGAGAAGGGGCCATCACGGTAACACACTCAGTTGATTCATTTTAATTAATTAAGGTTCAAGTTATCTACAACCAGACATTAACAAACTCCCATCGGCCCATAACCGCGGGCACGGCTTTTGAAAGTTCAATCCCTGCAGGGGAGTCCCAACTTAGCCCATGACAAGCTCTCACGGTCAACGAAGGAATAGACCTCCACCCGAGACACACCGAACAGACTCGGTAACCCGGTACAACAAGACAATTCGTCAGGTTAAAACAAGACCAGCAACACCGCCCGAATGTGCCGACAAATCCCGATAGGAGCTGCACATATCTCTTTCTCAGGGAACACTCAGATTGTCCTAGGTACGGGTAGGCCAGCCCAGAGTTGCCCCTGGTGGCCACCGGTAGCTGACAGGTGGACCAACACTCAGAGGAGCACTGGCCCGGGGGGGGGGGGTAAAATAAGATGACCCTTGAGTCTGCAGAACCCAAGGGAAAGAAAAGGCTAGGTGGCAAATGGTAAAACCAAGGTTGGGCATTGCTGGAAAAGCTTTAATCAAGGCGAACTATCAAGGGGTTCCCATTATAACCCAACCGCGTAAGGAATGCAAAATCCAGGAACATAACACCGATATGACGGAAACTAGGGCGGCAAGAGTGGAACAAAACACTAGGCAAGAGGCCGAGCCTTCCACCCTTTACCAAGTATATAGATGCATTAAGATAACATAGCAATATAATGATATCCCAAAAAGTAAATAAATGATGTTCCAACAAGGAACGGCCTCCAATCTTCACCTGCAACTAGCAACGCTATAAGAGGGGCTGAGCAAAGCGGTAACATAGCCAATCAACGGTTTGCTAGGACATGGTGGGTTAGAGGTTTGACATGGCGATTGGGAGGCTGACAAGCAAAAGGTAGGCATCGTAGCATTGGCATAGCAAAGAGCGAGCAAACTAGCATAGCAAAGATAGTAGTGATTTCGAGGGTATGATCATCTTGCCTGCACAGTTGTCAGAGTTGACTGGATCCTCACAAGCAAAGTCAACGGGCTCCTCGGTAGCGAACTCGTCTCCCGGCTCTACCCAACAAGACAAACAAGCAACAAGGATACAATCAACCACGTGCAAGACCAAGCAATAAGATGCAATGATGATATGCTATGCGGGATGCGATGTGGGATGCAAAATGCAAGATATGACAGGAAATGCATGAACCTGGCCTCAACTTGGAATTCCAAGGGTTCCACTGTAAAGATGAGATGAAATCGCTTGAAAACGATATAAAGAACGCCTGAATCGGAGTTACGGTTTGGAAATGGCAAGCGTTTTAAGAATGACACCGGTCTGCGATTTACAGCAAGTAGGCATCTAAATGCAACGAAATGAACATGCTATAGCCACCAAACATGACAACAAAATACATGGAAGGGATGCACACAAGATGCTTAACAAAAGACTAGCACTGAGCCACGGCCAATTCATCAATTATGAGGTTCAAACAAGCATGGCAAAAACGCAAATGCAAAACAGATTCCAGACTTAGTGAAATTAACACTAGTCTGAAATTTCAGATCACGAAGCTCTCTTCGGAGCAGCAAAACAACATGATACAAGACCTGATTAAGACAAGTAAGAACATGGCATGGAGCTACTCAACAAGCTTAACAAAAGACCCAAAGTGACCTGGGGCCAAAAGGGTTCACAAAATATATTAACGGGCACACGAACATAGCTAAAACACAATCAGTTTTCAGACTTAGTGAAAACTGAGACATGCTGAAATATAACCCACGAAGGCATGTAAACAAGCTCGATGCACTCACCACGGTGCAAGTCATGGAAAGGCAGGCATACATCCATTAATAAGGCACAAAATGCTAGCTAGAAATGGCAAGAACAATGGCATAGCATGCACGGATCCACTACAATAACATCGGCAAAATCGCAAACGAGTTGACGATCTGCCCAGATTCACAACGAAGCAAAAGTAGAGCTCGATTGACCCAAGCTAGGGTGCTCCATAATTGCAAACAAAGACATGGATGGATCGAGAAACACATGATTAACAAAACTACTTTACTGATCATCCTCAAAAGAGGCACGGATCACTAGGAAACAAGCTGAACATATGACATCATGAACTAAATAATCCCAGACTTAGTGAAAACAACTAAGTCTCTGAAAACAGATTTACCGGGTGCCTCACTTTGCAAGATTGCTCAAGTCGCCACACACATCCTAAAAATGCATGGGTTGCACCTCTGGAAAGAAGACAAAATGCTTAACAAAACATATGAAGGACTCACAGGCATAGCATGCACACATTAATCATGGCAAAAATGACAAAAGTCTAAGATGAACTAGCAGATCTGACAATTTACTCACGAAGCCTCCTTCTAACAGCATTTTGGGCATCAAGATGAACTCAAATTAAAATGATGCAATGGAATGAAATGATGTACTCGTCGAGACGAACATTTTCATATACTATATGTCCAAATCGGAGCTACGGATGCGGAGATATCGTCGGTCAAAGTATGCTCGAAAAATTATGGTTCAGGGATAAGAAGTCAACCGAGATGATTTTGGATATGAGATCCAGATCGGGACTGCACGGAAATCGAGGAACGCCGGGGGAGCACTGTTCGCCGGAGCCTCACCAGAAATGGCGGGGACGGCGGCCGGAGATGGCGGATCCGAGGCCGGGGCGGCGGCGTGGTGCGGCGGCGAGCTTGGACGGGGGCGGCGGCGAGCTCGGACGGGGCGGCGCCGGCGAGGTGGTGGCCTGGCGAGGCGGTGGT
>NC_041386.1:225097342-225106665 GCF_002162155.2 Triticum dicoccoides
CTCGCGGGGGCCCCTCCTGGGCCTCCCGTGCCGGCGGCGTCGGGGAGCTGGGAGCCGGGCGCGGGCGAATGCGGCGCTGACATGTGGCGGTGGTGGGCGGAGCGGACGCGTTCGGCGCCGGCGGACGTTGTCCGGCGCGCGGAGAGAGAGGATTTAGGGTTTCGGGGGAAGACGACAACGAGAATTTCGGAGGGGGGCTATTTATAGGAATAAGTGGAGCTAGGAGAGTCCAAATGAGGTGCGGTTTTCGGCCATGCAATCGTGATCGAACGCTCTAGGACATGGAGCTGAGTTTGGTGGGTTTTGGGCCAAATTGGAGGGGTGTTGGGCTGCAACACACACGAGGCCTTTTCGGTCCCTCGGTTAACCGTTGGAGTATCAAACGAAGTCCAAATGATACGAAACTTGACAAGCGGTCTAACGGTAGTAAACCAAGGCCGCTTGGCAAATCTCGGTCCAATCCGGAAATGTTTAATCCCCACACACGAAAGAAAGCTAGAAATGACCACCGGAGGAGAACGAAGCGCCGAAATGTAAAACGGACAACGGGGAAAATGCTCGAATGCATGAGATGAACACGTATGCAAATGCAATGCACATGATGACATGATATGAGATGCATGAAAACGAAAACAACACACAGAGACAAAGACCCGAACCCGAGGAATAAATATAACTTAACGCCGTAAATGGCAAGAGTTGGAGTACAAATAGGGAAAGTTATATCTAGGGCGTTACAACACTCCACCACTACGAAAAGATCTCGTCCCGAGATCTAGGACTGAAAGAACGCCGGGTACTCAGAACGGAGGTGATCCTCGCGTTCCCAGGTAGCTTCACGGTCGGAATGGTGTGACCACTTGACTTTGAGAAATTTGATTGACTTGTTGTGAGTCTTGCGTTTAGTCTCTTCAAGAATGGCAACTGGGTGCTCACGATAAGAGAGATCTTCTTGGAGCTCAATGTCCTCGAAGTTGACCGTCCGGTCAGGAGTCTTGAAGCACTTTCGAAGGTGAGAGACATGGAACACATCATGAACATTTGCAAAGTTTGAAAGAAGCTCGAGTTGATAGGCGAGGTCGCCTCTCTTGCTTACAATCTTGAAAGGTCCCACGTATCTAGGGGCAAGCTTCCCTTTTATACCGAAGCGACGAGTACCTTTCATAGGAGAGACACGGAGGTAAACATGATCTCTGATCTCGAAAGCCAAATCACGGTGCTTACTATCATAGTAGCTCTTCTGGCGGGATTGGGCTGCTTTGAGGTTATCACGAATGACTTTGCACATTTCTTCTGCTTCTGTGATTAAGTCATTACCCAGCAGCTGACGTTCACCGGTTTCAGACCAGTTGAGAGGGGTACGGCACTTCCTGCCATACAGAATTTCAAATGGGGCCTTGCCCGAACTTGCTTGAAAACTGTTATTGTAGGAGAATTCAGCATAAGGAAGACAATCCTCCCACTTCATGCCGAAGGAGATCACACAAGCCCTGAGCATATCTTCAAGAATCTGGTTGACACGCTCAACTTGACCGCTTGTTTGAGGATGGAAAGCAGTGCTGAAGCGGATGTTAGTGCCCATGGCCTTCTGGAAAGAATCCCAAAACTTCGAGGTAAAGATGCTGCCACGGTCTGAAGAGATCACTTGAGGAATACCGTGCAGAAAGACAATGCCAGAGGTATAGAGTTCCGCCAATTGAGCTGCAGTGATTGACTCTTTGATAGGCAGAAAGTGAGCCACTTTAGTGAGTTTGTCGATGACAACAAATATAGCATCATTGCCACGCTTGGACTTTGGAAACCCAGTCACGAAGTCCATCTCAATGTGGTCAAACTTCCATTCTGGAATGGCAAGAGGTTGGAGGAGACCAGCTGGCCTTTGGTGTTCTGCCTTCACTCTTTTGTAGACATCACATTCATTCATGAATTGAGCAATCTCGCGCTTCATTCGAGTCCACCAATAAGCTTGCTTGAGGTCCTGATACATCTTCGTGCTCCTAGGGTGGATGGAGAGGAGAGAATTGTGAGCCTTGTTCATGATCACTTTACGAAGTTCACCTTCGGGCACAACAATACGATCCTCGAAGAAGAGAGTGTCCTTGTCATCAAGGCGGTAGCACTTGTACTTGGGCTGACTCTTGGCAATCCCAATCTTCACCTTTTTCACCATAGCATCAAGAAGCTGGGCTTGGCGAATCTGGTCTTCTAAGGTAGGAGAGACTTGAAGGTTGGCGAGGAAACCTTGAGGAACAACTTGCAGATTAAGTTTGCGGAAAGCTTCACAAAGCTCGGGTTGATAAGGCTTGAGAATCAGACTGTTGCAATACGCTTTCCTGCTCAAAGCGTCAGCAATCACATTAGCCTTGCCTGGAGTATACTCAATACTCGGATTATACTCTTGAATCATTTCGACCCATCGAGTTTGCCTGAGGTTGAGAGTAGGTTGAGTGAAGATGTACTTGAGACTCTTGTGATCAGTGAAAATATCCACTTTTCTTCCCAATAGAAGATGTTTCCAAGTCAACAAAGCATGCACAACTGCCGCCAACTCGAGATCATGAGTGGGGTAGTTCTTGTCATTAGGCTTCAACTGGCGAGATGTATAAGCAACAACTTTCTTCTCTTGCATCAATACTGCGCCAAGACCTTGGAGAGAGGCATCACAAAATACCTCGTACGGCTTGGATTCATCAGGCGGAGTGAGAACTGGAGCAGTGGTCAACTTCTCTTTCAAAGTGTTGAAAGAAATATCACACTCCGGAGACCAAACGTACTTGACGTGCTTCTGAAGAAGATTTGAGAGAGGCTTCGCGATCTTAGAAAAGTTTTCAACGAATCTTCGGCAATAGCTTCCGAGACTGAGAAAACTGCGGAGTTGCTTCACATTCTGAGGAGGTTCCCAATTCACAATTGCAGACACCTTCTCGGGATTCACGGAAATGCCCTTGGCAGAGATGATATGACCAAGATAAAGAACCTCATCGAGCCAAAATTCACACTTGGAGAACTTGGCGTAGAACTGATGTTCCCTGAGCTTATCAAGAACCAAACGCAAGTGCTTGGAATGATCTTCCTTGTTCTTCGAGAAAACCAGAATGTCATCGAGATAGACCAAAACGAAGTCATTGGTGTAGGCATTGAAGATGAAGTTCATCATGCGAGAGAACGTCGGAGGAGCGTTGGCGAGGCCAAAAGACATGACAGTGTATTCATATGAACCGAAGCTTGTTCTGAATGCTGTCTTGGGAATATTTTCTTCACGAATGCGAATCTGGTGATAACCCATACGGAGATCAAGCTTGGAGAATACTTGGGCACCTTTGAGTTGTTCGAATAGTTCATTGATGTTGGAAGTGGGTATTTGTTCTTGATGGTCTTCTTGTTCACTGGATGGAAATCAACACAAAGTCGGTCCGTTCCATCCTTCTTCTTCACAAAAAGAACACCACAACCCCACGGAGAAGAACTAGGCCGGATGAGACCCATTCTTTCTTGCTCATCGAGTTGCTTCTTCAGCTCCTTCAACTCTTCAGGTTCGAGCTTGTAAGGACGTTTGCACACAGGTTCTGTACCAGGCTCAAGATCAATAACGAATTCAACTTGCCGGTGCGGAGGCATTCCTAGGAGCTCTTCTGGAAATACGTCTTGATATTCGCAAACGACTGGAATTTGAGAGATGGCATCCAATTCACCCTTCTCATTGAGAGAAAACAGACGAATGGTATCATCACGAGCGGCAAAGACAATTACATCCTCAGACGAATGAGTCAATTGAATCTGCCTTGCTGCACAATCAAGCTGAGCCTTGTGCTTAGAAAGCCAATCCATTCCGAGAATAAGATCAATATCCGAGTCACCGAGAACCGTTGGAGAAGCCAAGAACTTGTAGTCACCCAAAGTGATAGAAACATCCGGAACGATGGAGTTAGCCTGCATGCGCTTACCGGGAGAGACAACTGCTAAAGGACTAGGCAAAACTTGCGAAACCAATTCATGCCTATTTGTAAACGGTCTCGAGATGAAGCAATGCGATGCACCAGTGTCAAAAAGAACTTTTGCAGGAATATCATTAACAGGAAAGTTACCCATGATCACATCTGACGAGTCCTCTGCCTGAGCTGCATTCATCAAATTGACCTTGGTGGACTTGGGGTTATGCTTGACCATAGCTGTACTTGCCGATCTCACAGGAGGAGGAGGAGGAAGACGCCTCTGGTTGAAACACTTGTTGGCATAGTGACCCTTCTGTTGGCACTTGTTGCACGTGACCTCTAAAAGCGGACGGTGATATGGAGCACTCGATCTTGGAGCTTGAGACGAAGTCTTGTTCTGAAAGCCAGGGTTGGGTGGGTGGGAAGAACCACTGCCACCTTTGCTCTTCTGCTGATACGGCTGATGGAACGGAGGAGGAGGAAGCCAAAACTTCTGCTGCTTGGCCACTTGAGTAGAGGAAGAAGGAGTAACATCTCTGACTCGCTTCCTGGAAGCATCACACCTCAACTGAGCAGCCTCTTGCTTCAATGCCATGTTGTAGAACTCATTGTACCTCAAGGGCTCAAAGAGGACAAGAGCGAGCTGAATTTCTTCTCTGAGACCACCCCTGAACTGATATATCCTGCTCTTCTCATCAGGCACGTCCTGCTTGGCAAAGCGGGCAAGCTTCTGGAACAACTTGTTGTAGTCATAGACAGACAAAGAGCCTTGCTTCAGATTGCGGAATTCCTCACGCTTGCTTTCAACCACGCTCTGCGGAATATGATGAGCTCGGAAATCTCGACGGAAATCATCCCAAGTGATAACACGTCCACCTCTGGAATCCTTGTACTGCTGGAACCATTCTGCAGCTTCATCTTTGAGTTGGAAGGAAGCAAACTTGACAAAGTCCTCAGGCCTAACGTTGCTGCACTCGAAATGCTTACACAGATCCACAAGCCAATCGTCAGCATCAGTTGCCTCAACACAATTGCTGAAAGTCTTTGGCCCGTTAGCAAGGAACTGGTTGAGTGTAGCAAAGTGATTCTGATTGCTGCCTTGATTCCCTTGACTGCCTTGATTGCGCTCTTGAAGAATTTTCATGATCAGCTGTGTGTTTGCATTGGTTGCGGCCATCACAGCTTGCCATGCCTTTGGAGGAGGTGGAGGCGGTGGCGGGTCTTGATTCTGGTTCTGACTGGTGCTCTTAGCGGGAGCCATCCTGAAGAGGTTGACCACCGTTAGCACATAGACAGATAAATGAAGCTGAAACCAACGGAATGAAAATTGCAACATAAAGTCTTCACATCCGAACAAAATGAACGAATGCATTCCTCTTGAAGTGGTCACATATCCATAAATTGCGAAGCCACATAGAATTAGGTAGAAGAAGTAAAACAACAAGATACGGCTCGAGAACGAATAATCGGTAAGAAATCCCAATCTCAAACCAATATTTGTGGAAGAAGAACTAGAGCTACGAGAATTCCCACCTATGAAACTCCCGAACTTTTCCGGTTATGCAATCAGGTGTTGGGGATACAGGGGAAGCATAATATCTCACCCAAACTAACAAATCCTACATCCAGCTGTATCCATCCTTCAACACATAACCAAGAAAACTTCGGAAACCATCTACCTCAACCTTCGAAAAGCATCCATTATACAAGTTATGGCGATACTCCCGAACTCCCGCCCCAGTACTGGGTGGCGTCGAGGTTATCTCACCAACGAACTACATAAAAGATATTTTTGATGTCGGCGAACATATCTCAAGTATGCCAGAATTGCAACGATAAAATTATGATGACAACACCTCAGAGCTCAACTCCCCGGGACACTTCCACTAAACCCCTGACAGGAGGCACCAAGACAGTATTCTCATCATAAGCCATCGGAACGATTCCAAGATACTCGCGTGATCCTAAAATTTTTTTTAGTGAAATTTGAGAAAAGAAGAGTCAAAATTCTACGTCAGGATGCCTTACCAGAGCGATGAGGAGACTGGGAAGTAAAAAGAATTCCTAAGCTCTCCGATATATAATTCCTAAATGACTCAAAACATTTTTCTAGACACAACTCAGCTGCTAAAAACGATCAAGCAATGGGGCTCCTAAGGTTGGGGAAGGCTCTGATTACCAACTTGTAACACCCTCGATGCGACTATAGCTCCCACGTGTCGAGGCACGACTTAGAGACATAATCGCATTGAAGGCATATGTCGCAAGTTAGGCAATCTTCACAAACATCCCATGTAATGTAATAATAAAAGGGGAGAACATAGTTGGCTTACACTCGCCACGTCAATCAAGAACATAAATAACATTACATCATCCAAAACACTCATGGCCCAACTACGGCGCCAAAATAGAAGAAAAACCCAACATGCGACAACGGTCCCAATCACCCCCAACTGGACACCACTACTGATCATCAGGAAAAGACACGTAGTAACGCTGAGAGTCCTCGTCGAACTCCCACTTGAGCTCGTACTCATCACCTGGAGCGGAATCACCTGGACCTGCATCTGGAGTTATAGGATCTGTGAGCCACAGGGACTCAGCAATCTCGCACCCTCGCGATCAAGACTATTTCAGCTTATAGGAAGGGTAAGGCAAAATATGAGTGGAGCTGCAGCAAGCGACTAGCAAGTATGGTGGCTAACTTATTCGCAAAAGAGAGCGAGAAGAGGGAGCAAAGCACGAGCGAGAAGCTAGAGGAACAACCTGCGCAAGCATTACTCCAACACTGTGTCCACTTCCCGGACTCCGCCGAGAAGGGGCCATCACGGTAACACACTCAGTTGATTCATTTTAATTAATTAAGGTTCAAGTTATCTACAACCGGACATTAACAAATTCCCATCTGCCCATAACCGCGAGCATAGCTTTCGAAAGTTCAATCCCTACAAGGGAGTCCCAACTTAGCCCATGACAAGCTCTCACGGTCAATGAAGGAATAGACCTCCACCCGAGACACACCGATCAGACTCGGTAACCCGGTACAACAAGACAATTCGACAGGTTAAAACAAGACTAGCAACACCGTCCGAATGTGCCGACAAATCCCGATAGGAGCTGCACATATCTCTTTCTCAGGGCACACTCAGATTGTCCTAGGTATGGGTAGGCCAGCCCAGAGTTGCCCCTGGTGGCCACCGGTAGCTGATAGGTGGACCAACACTCAGAGGAGCACTGGCCCGGGGGGGTAAAATAAGATGACCCTTGAGTCTGCAGAACCCAAGGGAAAGTTAAGGCTAGGTGGCAAATGGTAAACCAAGGTTGGGCATTGCTGGAAAAGCTTTAATCAAGGCAAACTATCAAGGGGTTCCCATTATAACCCAACCGCGTAAGGAACGCAAAATCCGGGAACAGAACACCGATATGACAGAAACTAGGGCGGCAAGAGTGGAACAAAACACTAGGCAAGAGGCCGAGCCTTCCACCCTTTACCAAGTATATAGATGCATTAAGATAACATAGCAATATAATGATATCCCAACAAGTAAATAAATGATGTTCCAACAAGGAACGGCCTCCAATCTTCACCTGCAACTAGCAACGCTATAAGAGGGGTTGAGCAAAGCGGTAACATAGCCAATCAACGGTTTGCTAGGACATGGTGGGTTAGAGGTTTGACATGGCGATTGGGAGGCTGACAAGCAAAAGGTAGGCATCGTAGCATTGGCATAGCAAAGAGCGAGCAAACTAGCATAGCAAAGATAGTAGTGATTTCAAGGGTATGATCATCTTGCCTGCACAGTTGTCAGAGTTGACTGGGTGCCACTGGAAAGATGAGATGAAATCTCTTAAAACCGATATAAAGAACGCCGGAATCGGAGTTACGGTTTGGAAATGGCAAGCGTTTTAAGAATGACACCGGTCTGCGATTTACAGCAACTAGGCATCTAAATGCAACGAAATGAACATGCTATTGCCACCAAACATGACAACAAAATACATGGAAGGGATGCACCCAAGATGCTTAACAAAAGACTAGCACTGAGCCACGGCCAATTCATCCATTATGAGGTTCAAACAAGCATGGCAAAAACGCAAATGCAAAACAGATTCCAGACTTAGTGAAATTAACACTAGTCTAAAATTTCAGATCACGAAGCTCTCTTCGAAGCAGCAAAACAACATGATACAAGACCTGATTAAGACAAGTAAGAACATGGCATTGAGCTACTCAACAAGCTTAACAAAAGACCCAAAGTGACATGGGGCCAAAAGGGTTCACAAAATATATATTAACGGGCACACGAACATAGCTAAAACATAATCAGTTTTCAGACTTAGTGAAAACTGAGACATGCTGAAATATAACCCACGAAGGCATGTAAACGATCTCGATGCACTCACCACGGTGCAAGTCATGGCAAGGCAGGCATACATCCATTAAGAAGGCACAAAATGCTAGCTAGACATGGCAAGAACAATGGCATAGCATGCACGGATCCACTACAATAACATCGGCAAAATCGCAAACAAGTTGACGATCTGCCCAGATTCACAACGAAGCAAAAGTATAGCTCGATTGACTCAAGCTAGGATGCTCCATAATTGCAAACAAAGACTTGGATGGATAGAGCAACACATGATTAACAAAACTCCTTTACTGATCATCCTCAAAAGAGGCACGGATCACTAGGAAACAAGCTGAACATATGGCCTCATGAACTAAATAATCCCAGACTTAGTGAAAACAACTAAGTCTCTGAAAACAGATTTACCGGGTGCCTCACTTTGCAAGATTGCTCAAGTCGCCACACACATCCTAAAAATGCATAGGTTGCACCTCTGGAAAGAAGACAAAATGCTTAACAAAACATATGAAGGACTCACAGGCATAGCATGCACACATTAATCATGGCAAAAATGACAAAAGTCTAAGATGAACTAGCAGATCTGACAATTTACTCACGAAGCCTCCTTCTAACAACATTTTGGGCATCAAGATGAACTCAAATGAAAATGATGCATTGGAATGAAATGATGTACTCATCGAGACGAACATTTTGATATACTACATGTCCAAATCGGAGCTACGGATGCGGAGATATCATCGGTCAAAGTATGCTCGAAAAATTAGGGTTCGGGGATAAAAAGTCAACCGAGATGATTTTGGATCTGAGATCCAGATCGGGGCTGCACGGAAATCGAGGAACACCGGGGGAGCACTGTTCGCCGGAGCCTCACCAGAAATGGCGGGGACGGCGGCCGGAGATGGCGGATCCGAGGCCGGGGCGGCGGCATGGTGCGGCGGCGAGCTTGGACGGGGGCGGCGGCGAGCTCGGATGGGGCGGCTCCGGCGAGGTGGTGGCCTGGCGAGGCGGCGGTCGCCGGCCG